>NW_011370908.1:167109-172307 GCF_000735185.1 Notothenia coriiceps | reverse complement strand
AGGTTGACCTCTGACCTCACCATGAGGGTCTGCAGGAGCTGTGGGGGGGGGGACATTGACGTGGACCAGGCCCGAGGCAGCGCTGTCTGTACCAGCTGCGGGTCTGTCCTCGAGGACAACATCATCGTCTCCGAGGTCCAGTTCGTAGAGGGGTCGGGGGGCGTGTCCTCTGCAGTGGGACAGTTTGTCTCCGCTGACGGTGAGACACACACATCCTCATGTCCTCATACTGTCCAGAAACATGTCCTCATACTGTTCAGAGACATGTCCTCATACTGCCCAGAGACATGTCCTCATACTGTCCAGAGACACTCAATCCTCATGTTTTCATTCTGTAGGTCACTGTCCACCAAAACCACCCGCTTCCAAAACAGCTTCTCCCCTTTGCAATACGGACACTAAATGGACTCTAAATAACCCTAATGAAGAATCACAATCCATCACACCTTGAACTTTATGTATACAGTATATGTCATGATGTATGTATTTGCCCTGTGCTGTGTGTTGTACTTTTTATTGTCTGTTTATTGTATGTTGAATTGAATGGAACAAGCTGTAATAATCTGCACAGAACACAAATTCCACCAGCCTGGCTGTGTGGTCATTACAGATTCTAATCTAATCTACAGAGACACTGAATCCTCATGTTCTCATACTGTACAGATACACTAAATGTGTGTGTGTGTGTGTGTGTGTGTGTGTGTGTGTGTGTGTGTGTGTGTGTGTGTGTGTGTGTGTGTGTGTGTGTGTGTGTGTGTGTGTGTGTAGGTCCAGTGAAGGCGCCGCTGCTTGGTTCTGGCTTTCATACGAGTGTTGGTAAAGAATCCAGAGCGCAGACCCTGCAGGCTGGTAAGTACCTTCAGCTTCCTGTCAGCTTCCTGTCAGATTCCTGTCAGCTTCCTGTCAGCTTCCTGTCAGCCTCCTGTCAGCTCCCTGTCAGCCTCCTGTCAGCCTCCTGTCAGCTCCTGTCAGCTCTCCTGTCAGCTCCCTGTCAGCCTCCTGTCAGCCTCCTGTCAGCTCCCTGTCAGCCTCCTGCCAGCTCCCTCTCAGCTCCCTGTCAGCCTCCTGCCAGCTCCCTGTCAGCCTCCTCTCAGCTCCCTGTCAGCTTCCTGTCAGCCTCCTGTCAGCTCCCTGTTAGCTTCCTCTCAGCCTCCTCTCAGCCTCCTCTCAGCCTCCTGTCAGCCTCCTGTCAGCTCCCTGTCAGCTTCCTGTCAGCGTCCTCTCAGCTTCCTGTCAGCTTCCTGTCAGCTCCCTGTCAGCCTCCTGTCAGCTCCCTGTCAGCCACCTGACAGCTGCCTTCATGTGTTAGGGAAGCGTCAGATCCAGCAGCTGGGCAGTCAGCTGAAACTGAACCAACACTGCCTGGACACGGCCTTCAACTTCTTCAAGATGGTGGTGAGTAAGCACCTGACTCGAGGAAGGAAGACGGAGCACGTGATCGCCGCCTGCCTCTACCTGGTGTGTCGCACTGAGGGGACGCCACGTATCCTCTCTCCCCTGCTTTTATTCTGAAGGATATAATGCTGTTCCTCTGACCCCCGCTGGTTGTGCTGGTTTTCCTGAGCTGTGTTTCAGACATGCTGCTGGACCTGAGTGACCTGCTGCAGGTAGGACCCACGGATAGTCTGTATACTTATTTATTTGTATATCTGTATATGTGTTAGAAAAAGTTTCAAATCAGGATCCATGTATTTATTATCCCTGCAAGACAGGAAGTAGTCATCACACATAGAGCATATGGTACAGTGTAGGGATGTAACGATATATCGGGCCGCGAGATTTTTTTTTTTTAAACCTTTATTTAACCAGATGGTCCCATCGATCTCTTTTTCATTTCCAACATGGCAGCAATTAGGTTACAACATGAACATAAAACAACAGATAACATTAAAAAAGGACATCGTATTTACAGGGCTACATGTACATACCTAGAGACATTGACAAGTACCAACAGTATATCTCCCCTGTCAATAAGCCTCACCTTCTTGGCAAAAACTGTATTGTTTTTGAAGTGGTGGAGAGACAATGCACAGTTTGACCCACTGCTGTCACCCATGGCCAAAGCATATCTCTCTGTCCCAGCAACATCAGTACCAAGCAAGAGAGTTTTTTCCACAGCAGGGGATATTGTAAACGCCCAAACATCCCAGCTTCTACCTGGAAATGTGGACATGCTCATATTCCTAAAAGATAACCTTGATGATGCTGAGTGAGTGAGTTAGAGTTGAGTTACTTGAAAAACTAAAGTGAAACTTGATTTATTCTATTGCAGGGTCTGATTATTATATTGTTGACACTTTAAAATACTACTATCCTACTAAAATGCTGTACAAATCAGATTTATAATAAAAAAAAAAAAAAATTTAAATCACATTTTTTTTCCTTTTATTTTTCAATATTGCGATAAATATCGTACCGTGGACTTTTTAAATTGCGATATTATCGTACCGTGAGTTTTTGGTATCGTTACATCCCTAATGATAACAGTGTGGAAATATGTGCTTTGTTTTGTTTTACCTGTGCATCGCTGAGGAACATACAGGCAAAGGCTACTCGGTCCCGCACAGCAACACTGCTCTCATACTGAAATCAATCAAATACAAAATATACATTTCTAAATCACAATTGACAGTACATTGCATATGTGTCTCCATATTGGCACAAACAAATGCTCTGCTTGTTCATTTAAAATCTCTGCTCTGTGTCAAGGGATTGAAGGCAATTATTACACCCAATTATTCTAAAAGCCAAGATGGTCAAAGTGACTGAGTAAATGTTATCATCCCGGTGGGGTCTTCACTTCGGGCCGGGAGAGATCTAAAGAGAGGAATAAATGAGGCAGCAGCTGGTGGCCAGAATCTGATGTAACTGAAGGAGCACAAACAGGGCCGAGTCTATGTTTTCTACTTTTTGCTAGGTGTTTTATGACTCGAAACAAATGTCTTCCTGTACACCTGAGGATTTCCCAATAAAGACTGCTGGAATATTAACGACCTATTTATCACCGTGTTAAGAATATGACACTTTTTTTTTTTTATCAAATGGGAACAAAACAGGCATTGTTCCGTGAGAAATGAGTGCCAGCTTTAGCACTTTCTTTTCATTAACTTTCCTGTTTGCAATAGAGCTATGAAATTCCATGACAGTAAGAGATGTAATACCAGCACGCCATCATAGGCTCCAGGTTCGCTGGTGAGAAAGGCAAACATGACGCAGAGGTAGGGGTTCTTCAGCTGCAGCCTCAGAGAGCTGCACATCTCCCTCCACAGGGAGGACTTCTCGTCCGTGTAGCCGGACAGAGCCATGGCAACCACATTCAGGTTCAGGTCACCTGTGAATAAGTCAGACAGGCAGGTTTCTCCACCATGTGCAAAGTCTGTACTGTTTATGCTAGGCTTAGGACGGAAGGAAAGTTTGATTGAGCTTCTGAGACTATTGTTCAAGGTGAGCTAGCTTTGTGGTTCAATTCAAAATAACAATAAGACTTTTATGGTTAAGTCAAATTAATAACAAATACCACTTGTAGGTCTGCAAGCCAAGTATATAGCTACAAATGCAGAAGCCAGGTAGCTTAGCTTAGCTTAGCATAAAGACAAGACAAAAGGTTAAACAGAAAACAAAGATCTGTCCAAAGGTTTAAAAAAATCATTTACCAGCACAATTACCACTCTCTTATTTTTTTACAAATCAGCTTTGTACATATTTAACAAACAAGATATAACATAGAGTTAATAGAGCACAAGAGGACGTGTTAGGTGGATATTTGTTCAACCCTTGGAACATGTCAGAATAAATGATGACTATATGCTTGTATATGTTTGCAGATGAGAATCAGTTCATTGAGCCAGTGCAGCTGACCCTAACAGATGAGATCTCTCCACTGACACTTCTTATCTAATGAGTCACCTCATCAGTCATGTGCAGGAAACCATCATTAGAAAAAACAGCAGGGAAACATTTGACCTACATTGGTGGAATCTTTCTTAGTAAGGCGTGTGTAAACAACAGCCTTCTCTCATTTTCATTAGACCTCAGTGTGAAAAGCACTGCAGGGTAAGTGTTGTGTGAAAAACAAGGTTCTCCTGCTGTTACATTGTTGAAATTCCTCAAGACATTATTTGCTGAAAGGCTCTGAAGAAAAACAGACACTTTATGTTTATCAGGAATTATATATTAACTAGACTCTTGAGTTTTAATTGACTTCGTCGAACTAAGGCAACAAACCTTTATAAATGATGCTTACATAATAATTGTTGAAGCCTGTATATACAAAGTTAAGCATGGCACTATAACCAGTGGCGTGCACAGACATTTATAGGGGCAGGTGCTCAAGAGAAAAAAAAAGGGCACCTTCTGAGTCGTCGTGGCGCCGAAATTGTGCGCGAAAATTTGCCGGATAATGGCGGATTTTGTTAGTTTCTTTTTGGTTACTTTATTTCGGTTTTAGGGTTAAGGTTAGGTTAGGGTTATGTTATTTAATTCTTATTTTTGCCTGATTTTACTGATTTATTATCAAAAAATTAATTATTTTAACATTTATTTTTATTATTCTAAATGTCTTAGTGGGGTCCAATCCGAAGCTAGGGGGGGACGAAACCCCCCCCCGGGATTGGCGCCCCTTGTGGAACCACCGGCTGCCTTAGTAGTGTGAGATTTATTAAAGGCACATTGTATGTCTTAATTGCAAAGTGCACAACGAGACTAAATGGATGGATGCAAGAAAAGAAGTGAAGTTATAGTTTAGTTTGGCATCTGATTTAGGGGATTAAACAATACACTCGTTGTATTTGTTACCTGGTGGTTACTTACTTGGTCGTCACTAGGGCACTTTTAATCGTGTTGCTGCGTGCTGCTGCACCACACACCCGCCGTGGCCTGTCTGACCGAGTGACTGACTGTCTGCTCTGCGCGCCTTCACGTTGAGAGCAGGGAAGGGAGGGGCTGCAGCCAGTGCACGTACGGGAGTGCCGCGGGGCACGTGTGGGGATGTCTGACAAAATTACAACGCGCATTTGGGGCATTGTTGTATATATTAGAAGCTTTTAATCCAGAATTGATCGATGTTACCATGAGCCACATACAGTACACTGTAAAAAAAAAAAAAAAAAACCGAACTTTCAAAAGGGCACATTGCTGTCCAGAGGGCAAAACGGGCAGGTGCTCAAGCACTACCTAGAGTCTATGTGTGCACGTCCCTG
>NW_011370908.1:166217-167075 GCF_000735185.1 Notothenia coriiceps | reverse complement strand
CTCTCTACATGGTGCTGGACCAGCCAATCAGAATTGACCTTCTCGAGTTCTCCGATTGGTTGGTTTCGTGGCACATTTGTAACGCTGTGACAACTTGAGCGAGCAGGCGGGCAAAGCTGAGCGCGCACAGGGTGGAGAAGTCGAGCGAGCGAGCGAGGGAGAGAGAGCGCGTGCAGCGGTCTGCTTGCGCACGGAGCAGGAGTTTTATGAGAGAAAATATATTTCTCTGNGACTCAGAAAAACAACACACTTTCACATTTGACAAAATTGTTTGAAATTTGTATCAGTTATGGAATTTTTGCATTTAATCAATATACTGACTTATGGAGACTCCATAAGTCAGTATATTGATTAAATGCAAAAATTCCATAACTGATACAAATTTCAAACAATTTTGTCAAATGTGAAAGTGTGTTGTTTTTCTGAGTCTTCCATTATTGTGAATTCAATATTTAGCAGTTTCTGACTGTTGGTTTGATCTAAACAAGGCCTTGCCCTCTGACTTTGGGATTGGTATTTGTACCTTTTTTTTTAAAGATTTATAAACAAATTATAGTTTTTATTGTATCAAAGGTTTTGTCAATTGATTCTGAAGCATAACTCTGCAGATTTATCGATTATGAAATATTATCTTGTTGCGGCACATCAATGAGTTAATATGAATGAATGCACATTTAAAAAGACCCAACATTTTACATTTGAGTGTGTCAGACAATCTTCCTTCAGTCTTTCCCTGACACTCTCCTCCCCCTCCTCCCCCTCCTCCCCCTCCTCAGGGCGGCAGCACTCACCCTTCTCGGCGGTGGCTCCCTTGTTGAGGATCTGGATGGCCCGGCGGATGTCCAGGTTGAACAGAGC
>NW_011370908.1:152329-166177 GCF_000735185.1 Notothenia coriiceps | reverse complement strand
CCGTGGCCTGTCTGACCGAGTGACTGACTGTCTGCTCTGCGCGTTCACGTTGAGAGCAGGGAAGGGAGGGGCTGCAGCCAGTGCACGTACGGGAGTGCCGCGGGGCACGTGTGGGGATGTCTGACAAAATTACAACGCGCATTTGGGGCATTGTTGTATATATTAGAAGCTTTTAATCCAGAATTGATCGATGTTACCATGAGCTACATACAGTACACTGTAAAAAAAAAAAAAAAAAAAAAGAAAAACCGAACTTTCAAAAGGGCACATTGCTGTCCAGAGGGCAAAACGGGCAGGTGCTCAAGCACTACCTAGAGTCTATGTGTGCACGTCCCTGACTATAACACATAATAATGCAGAGGTAGATCACTGAAGAAAGAATGGCATTTCAATGAGAGAGAATTTAGGTAGTTTAAAAGTTAAATGTTATTTACTTCTTTGGATTTTGTACTGCTTTCATTTCCACTACAATTAATCTTTGCCTTATAAAAACTGAAACTCATACTGTAAGACCAAGTGCATAAAAGCTACAACAACTACTCCATAAGTCAGTATATTGATTAAATGCAAAGATTCCATAACTGATACAAATTTCAAACAATTTTGTCAAATGTAGCACTCACCCTTCTCGGCGGTGGCTCCCTTGTTGAGGATCTGGATGGCCCGGCGGATGTCCAGGTTGAACAGAGCCACGGCGGCCGCCCGCTCCCACTCCCGCTCCTGCTCCAGGGATCGCAGGAATACCTCCACATCGATGTCGGGACCCCTGCTGATCCAGCCACAGAGCCTCAGGGAGAGGCAGCGCTCCTCGCTGTGGTACCGCGGGACGTCTGACTGCCGCTCTGAGCCGCTCCAGCACCTGCGACTCTCTGTCGTGCCTGGGGGAACCAGGAAGACACAGAACATTCAATGAGTACATTGTCCCAGTCGTGCAAAGTACTATTCATTTAAGATAATACATCTTAATAAAACTTACAAATACTAATAAACCAAGGTCTGATTCTCCAACATTCAACATTTTGTGACTACATTTGTAAGAGGTTCAGAGGACTTACCTGAGGTGGTCTTAACAATGTTCTTGATCCCCGAGTAGACGACGGACTGTTTGTTCCCCTGCAGCTTCAGCTCAATGTCCTCTGCACACTGCTTCATATGTGATACTTATATAGGAATTCTAACTGATATTGCAGTTGAAAAACCATAATGAATGAACAACTACTGCAACACTTTATCACAACAATCAACAGTTGAACTGTGGCTAGAAATCATTAGACCATTTTACTTTCTACCATTATAAAGAATAAGTCAAAAACCTACAGTAAGCCTTCATATATCCGACACCATGAGGATTGTCTTCTATAGTTAGTTAAGCACAACTGTTTAACATGTATTGAGCTGTGTTGCTATCAAACCCACAAGTTCCGAATCCCAGGAGTTTGTCATTGACGTCAAAAAGGATATAAAAGAGATCGTACCAAAGTGACTTGAGCTGGGGGTCGCTCCCTCCCGCCAACAAGTGGTTCTTCCACACCTGGACGGTGTCGTGCCCGTACCTGGACTGAGCCCTCTGCCTCATCTTAGTGGCGATGTCTTTCTCAATCACGCTGTCCACTCCTTCAGCTCCGTCCTCCACGCAGTCGTACAGGTGTCTGCCACACGCCCACATGAGCGAGGTGGTGGAGCTCCAGGCCAGCGAGATACGTTCGAACACGGTGAAGTCAGTCATGACCCGGTTGGCTGCAGAGACCACCACCATGCGGTTTTGAGAGGACGGGTGCCAGGCGAAGCTGCCGATCTGGCTTTCATAGGGCTGCACGCTTCGCTCGATGATGGTGGGCTCCGTCTCGTCGCCGATGGGTGTAGGAGTGTGCTGCATGTCGTACAGGCGGATGATGTTGCTGTCACGAGTCAAAGTGGCCAGTAGGCCATTACGGGTCGGACACCATGCCACCTGAAACAAGAAAGGAAAGCATGAAAAGTCAACTTGAGTGACTTTAAATTGTACTGATCTTTAATATTTTAATGAACTACTAGCAGGGTAAATCACAAGTTTTATCACAATACAATATCTGCTCAAATCAAAAGGCCTGCCATGAAGAATTGTGATTATATTCAAATCAGGAGCCGGCTATTGATATGAGACAATATAACATGAACATTCAAAACCCAAGTTACATTGTACATTTAACTTTACATTTTTCAACCAACCAAAAAAACCGAAGTGCCATGGGAGTTTCAAACTAAGTTGATGATATGTATAAATGTTTTCACTTTGCTTCATGACATTGGAACGTTAATCATTGAAATGATACATCGATCCAGATTGATAAATTGTTACATCCCTAAAAACTACATCCTGAGAATCAAATGAAATGCATAAGACATAATTCTTTAATTAATTGAACTACACCAAGTTCAAACATTTTGCTCATGTCTTCAGGATCAAACTGCATCCTACCTTAATGAGAGGCTTAGGCTGCTCAGAGAGCGTGAGCACGGGCTTCTCAAACTTCCTCAGATCCCAGATGGCAACCTGGCCCTCGTAGAAGGAGGCCACGCGGTCATGGAAGTGCGGGTCGACTGTTACCCCCTGGATGGCCTTAGTGTTGACAAATGTTTTCTGGCTCGTGTTTCTCAGGTCGAATATTGCCAGGTTCCGGTGCATGCCAGCCAACAGCAGCTTTGGGTCACGAAGCAGCCAGCAGAGGGAGAGGCAAGCATCGTTCTGACCTAACTCATACAATGGTTTGGTCACCACTGAGCTCGAGTCCAAATCCACAGATGAGAGACGAATCTTCTCAGAGGATACACTGGCCTCTGGGGAGTACTTACTGCTAATGTCCCAAATGAGGACAGAGAAGTCTGCTCTGTGCTTGTCCAACCCAGCAGCCAGTAAGTTGCTGTCCACAGGGTTCCAGGCTAAAGTGTTGCATTGACGGGCGTGCTTGGGTACAAACTCTTTCCCAACAAGCTCTTTACATGTGGAGTTGTGGCTCTGACCCAAGCTGGTGAGCACCACTCTGCCGTTAGCTTGGCCCACAGCGAGCAAACACTCAGGCTCATGTTTTGGGTACCAGGCCACACATTTCATGTACGGGGTGTCAGAATTAATGGCTAGTAAAGTAGCAGCAGTTTCTTCAGAGAGAGGGAGAGTGCCAGCCTTGGTCTCTGAGCTTCCCACAGGTCCAATACGGTACAGTCCCAGCTCAGAGTCACAGATGACATATCGATCCGGGTGGTGGGGAGACCACAGGATGTCCGGCTTGGAGCCACTCATGATTCAGAAGCAGCTAGAGGGCTCCCAAGGAAATCTGTCTTCTACAACCTGGAGATTGGAGATTGGAGATTGGAGAGATTGACAAAGAGTTTAGTACATGGATCATTCCATAACAACTTGCAAGTTCAAGTCATGGGTTTGATATTGTGATCCTAATAAATTGCCAATTTTTTACTGAATTGGGTTGAAGTTAGAATTGCTGAATTATTATCATATATGGATATCCTTGTTAGACCAAATACATAAAAATCATTATAAATATTAGAAAAGCAATACCTTCACAACTTTTTTTTTTGAGATCAGAAGTTATTTGGTCCTGTATAAAATTGTTATGTCACATATCTTGCTATATATAGCTTTAGAGCTGACACACCCACATTCAAAGATATATTTTAACTGTATATTATGCCAATAAGGATTACTTCAATTTCCTTTCTCTTTTTTTTTATGGAAAAGTGTCCTTTGTTATTTGTTGTACTTCTCCCTGGCTGATATATTACATTCAGCAGTAAGGTAGATATTTGGACTATGTTGACTTTAAAGTCAGTGTTCTATCTTTTTCATCTCATGGGCAAATAATAGTGATATTTCACACCTCGCCTTATGGATGGGTGCAGTAGACGACAGGGCACTGAGAAATAACATAGAGATGTTACAGTAACGCTGACGTGTAAGTTAACTGCTCATGTAAATCTGAATTACTGCGGTCGATTCAACAACGTTAGAAAAACCATGCTAACTAACTAGTTATCGACGTATTGATTTAAGGTAAATACGCCACTTGAAGATAACGATGTAGTTAATGTCATTCTCGCGAATGTGTTACAATAGTTAAGACCAAAGTCTAAAGTTTGTTGACATGCCAACTCAACTAAGCTAACGCTAATGCTAACGAGTGAAGTGCGAGCTAAACATGGCAGTTTAACCAGCAACGGAAAACATTTGCTAAGTCTTTGCAACATTAACAATATTGCGTTACTTACAAATACGGAGAGTGTTTAAATGAGCGGAGGATTTGCGATTTAGCATGCACATGTCTAACAGGGACACTTCTTTTGGAAACCCTCTGGATGTTGTTGTGTGTTACACCAAAACATATCCGTCTGATAGAAATGTCACATTCCCAAAGTTCCGGGTAAACGAGGTTACGCCTGCAGTTCACCACCAGAAGGCGCCGTAACCAAAGTATAAATAAATACACAGAAAGGAGAGCCTCATTCAAACCCATCTTATCATTAGAACATGTATGATAATGGATTAACATTTAGCAGATATTTAAAAAATATGTTTTCCAGAAAAGTAGTCGGAGTACATACATAACTTACAAATAGGGTTTATAGATGTAGGCCTAGTTAACATAGGATTCATGGGCTACTACTGCATCTGGCTTTAGCATGAAGTCAAATGGAAAAGGAAAATATTTTCATGTGGGACCTTTACGCACAGCATCCAAACAGTCTCCATGCGCAACATCCAAAAACACAATTAACTTTAGTGCTGAGTTACTTATTTGCACTGTAGGAGACTGTATTCTTCAATCTTTATTTCAGACTCAAGGTCCATATCACATACAAAAAGACAAGACACACATCAATAAATAAGATAAAAAGCTAAACACTAAACAGATAAAAACAAACAGATAAAAAACATAAAATCAGTCCAATCACAGTGCGCCAATGTCTCCAAATCATGGAAGAGAACCGAGTAGAACTCTTCACAGGGTTAATTAATATCGAGATAACATGATTGTCCGAGTCTTCTAGGCGACACATGAATTTGTACATTAACTTTCTTAAAAGGGCTTGACAAGTAGGTATCCCCAAGTTAACAAACAGCTGGCTGGCACTGTGCCATCTCGATACCCTCAGCAGCAACCTTAAAGCATCATTGTATGCAACTTTTAGTTTGTGTATGCTTCTAGCCTTGTAGTTACTCCACAGGTGAGCCGTGTACAATGGTGTACAGAAAGCTTTAAAAAGTGATACCTTGACATCTACAGAGCATTTGTGAAATTTCCGCATTAAAATGTTTGCCTGGGCATACAGTTTGCAGCGTTGTCTATGGATGTCTTTGTCATCTGATCATCAGAAATATAATGACCAAGGTACTTAATCTCACTGCACACAAGAAGAATGTTGCTACTGAGAATAAAATTAGGAAATACAGCCTTTTTATCCTCTTTACTTCGCACAATCATGATGCTACTCTTCTTGGCATTATACTTAAAATTAAAATCAATGCCATACTGGGAACAAGTCCTCAGAAGCTGTTGTAAGCCAGCACTGCATGGGGAGAAGATGATTAAATCATCTGCGTACATAAGGTGGTTGACAACAGTAGCACCGATGACACAGCCAGTTTTACACAAGTTCAGTTTCCTAGACAGATCATCCATGTACAGACTAAACAACAAAGGAGATCAGATCCCACCTCGCTTGACCCCATTACCAACATACAAATGTTCAGACATAGTATTGCCCCACTTCACCTGCATAGTCTGATGTGCATACCAAAAGGCTAAGATCCTTATTATGTACTTGGGTACCCCTCTCTGGCACATTTTGTCAAATAATTTGAAATGATTCAGTCTATCAAATGCCTTGGAAGCATCAATAAAACGCAGAAACATGGTGGAATTATGGCTTCTATATTTTTGCTATAATGTCTTTTAAAGCAAAAATACACATATCTGTGCCAATAGATTATATTTCTGTTGATTAAAATACAACAACATTCGGATTTGGATCTAAAAATAGACCCTTTAAGTGCTGACTTCATGATTACATCACAATGTTAGCTGGTGGAAAATGTAAGACTGAAGGCACCTCAGAATAGAAAGCTAAAGTTACCTTTGGTTACAGAGGAAGGAGTAATGCTCCAGTCAGTGTGACATTTATTTACATACTTTAGAGATGACAAACTGTGATTTGAGCTTCAAGCCGAATGCAATATCAGCGAAACTCTTAAGCTAGCCAGTGTTTAAGATGTCTCAAAGTTAGCTATTATTAATATTATGCCTCTACCAATGCTAGTGCAACAACAGAACATAGTTGTTTGTGTTACATGAAAAACTATTGGATGGTTTTCCCTTATTTCTTGCAGGCATTAATACTTTGGTTATCCTATGATTTTTGTGTTAGTGCCACCATTTTGACCTGTGTGCTTTTGACTCAAATGTTTTGCTAGCTTTTGGATGAATTGCCGAGTAGTTCAGAACACACATTCATTTTCTTAACAAGATAAATGTAATAATGTTGTTCAAACCTTTGCATCTGTTTTGCAACATTTGTTGCACATTTGAATTTGTCCAATTCCCAAGATTTTTCTGTCAGTCTAAGCTGTAGTTTGTTTTTGGAGCTAAATAGCTAATGTTGGCATGCTAACTGGCCCAACTAAGATAGTGATGATGGTCCTATAGCTTCCTAACTTTAGCACATTAGCATTATGAGCCTGTTAGCACAATGCCATTAGTATTTAGCTCAAATCACCGCTGTGCCTATCTACTCTCTCAGCGTGGATAATACCTGAATCCCAATTTGAATTCCTGTACACGTTTCCTACCTGGAGCAGAATTGAGGATACTTCAAATGTTAGGAGGTGTTTTCAGAAACTATTTGACTGCAGTGAGATGGAACTGAGTGAAGGAGACATAGGACCTGCCTGCTCTGGAAACATTTGCACTGCGTTTGGTGGCATTAAACACAAGGACTGCTTCCTGTTGACACATTGCCCATTTTATCCCTCCAAACAAATTACCTTCCCAATCTCGCATTTCATTTAAAGTACCTCCTGTGTACTTGCTGAATCTCTCTGTTTACTCTCAATCTTTGGACATAAAAGGAGAGACCTCGAAGCTGAAATGACACAAACAAAGACAGAAACTCCTTTGAGGAATTATTAGAAATTTCATTTTGCTTTTATCTCGAGCCCATCCAATCCTGTTTATTCACCAAAGACACTCCACAAAAGGAGATGTGCTAGTATTTGTGAGGACTGCTATTGATGTGGTTGGGCGACTGATCCGTTTAGTCCCAGCTGAAAAGAATGTAGAGCTTTGTGTCTGCAGGTCTTTCAGTGAATGGACACATATTCCCTTTATGTTATCAGATGTAATAGTTGCTATTGCTTGTTACTTTGGGAAACCAAAGCCACTGGGACAATCGATGCTTATAATTTAGATCATTTTCTTCACAATCTATGTCAGATGGGGTAGATGTCTAAACATAAAATCATTGAGCGGTGTTGAAGGATAATAATAACAATTTGTTCTGTTTTGGTTATGCCTTTTTTAATAAACAAAAATATTTAGCATTGCTATGATTATGACTCTTACAATGGTTCGGTTGGTTATCCTTTAACTATGTTTTGAAAGATGTCTTCTTTTCCCATACATTCTGGAGGTTTGAAGTGATAACTGAGTATAGTATACCTATCTTGTAGTGTGTTGTCCTCTGTATTAACTCAGTTGTTAAGTGTTAAGCTCCTTCTTGACGGTCGGCACTGAAATTGTATTTCCAGTTTAAAGGTTGTTGTGTGCGCAGCCATGTGAGAGGTGTGTTGTTCCCTCCAAACTTCCACAGTACAGCAGCTACCCCTGAGTGCTGAGCTCAGTTAGTGCGAGAAAAGCTGCCTCTGTAAATGTGGTATTGATTGGTGGAAAAGGTAGACGTGCGAGTCCGTGCTTGGACCCACGCCATGCTCTGATAAGCGCTAACAGGATTGCAGGGTGGAATCTGTGAGCTGTGACGGGACAACAGGCTCAGAGGAGGAAGAGGAGGAGAGCAAGAGTATTAAATGGGACTTTGATTATGGAGGTGAACGCACACAGTAAAGACCAGATGTGGAAGAAGTATTCAGGTCATTACTTAGCAATATCAGCTAAATGTACTTTTTCATTCTCTCTAAACTACTTTTGTTTAGAGGTCAACCAAAAGTTTTTTCGATTTTCCCAAAAATGTATAGAAAAGCTGCTCATTTTGATCCCCCAGGGCACACACGTACCAATCAACAGTCCAAAAACGTAAACATTACATTTTTGCCCTCATAATAAAGGAAAGCTTCAAACATTATAGGTGAACAAGGCTAAAAACCCTGAATGTTGGGGCAAATTCTCCTAACAAATGACTTTCAAATGTACTTGATTGTCAAAATTATTGTTGATTTGTTTTCACAATGAAATTAAAACACTGAAAATTAGGAGTAATAACTTTAATATCTTTCTCGTGAAAACTCGGTGTTAGTCGATGTAGAGTTCAATTCAAATACCTTATATGTTGATATATACCTGTGCATCTTATATAAGACACATACTATTTCTTCACCTGCTAAACACTTGGTAACTGTAGTGAAAGGAACAATATTTGAATGTCTTGATAATGACATATAGTGGATTTAAAGTAGCATGTTATGAACCTCAAAGCTTATCCTTAAATGCAGGTCTTGACTAAATGTGTTCGCGGCTGGTAAAGACAACGTGTTCCCTCTCATGTTGAAAGCGGGTTGCAACACATACAACCAGATTGTGTCAAAATATGCAGAGAAATGCGTGTTGGGCTCAGCACGCTCATTCCTGCGTCTTCAAAGGAGCGATGGTTTGACACAGACGTCTTGTAGTTACATAACCTCCATATTCCTCTCTCTATTTCTGCCTTCGTCTCTCCCACCTCCACGCTCTTCTTCCATATCCATGTTCCTCCCCCCCTCACTCCTTTCCTCCTGTCTCTTCCTCCTTTTGTTCTAATAGACGAATAGAAATAGATCATGCTCTTTGTAGAACCTCACTGTTTGCTTTTATATCCCAAGTTGTTTTGTTTTTTCTGTCCTGCCAAATATTTGTTGGCTGGTAAAAAAAAAAAGTAAACCAAGCATGCCCAGTGTTTCCTCTCTGTAGTCTTTACTTTTTCAGCCTGTTTCCACCTCAGGTATATATCAGGTAGTGAGAATCCCCCTGATAAGTTAAATAAAAACTGACAAAACCATAACCGTGTTTTTCATCACTATTTCAGTATGTTCCATCAGCGCGTGCTTCCCAGAAAACACCGTATACAGTATATGAATGAACGTAGACACATAGTGACTTTGATGAAACTGAAGGATTTTAATTGTTTTACAATTCTTTCTCTTTCTTCCGTTTCCCAGCAGACTCTGCTCCTGTGAAAATAGAGAGCACTAAACCAGACATGTAATTACATTTTGATTATGTGAAGAGCTTCACAGGGAAAAGGTTATTCTCGTCTCTCACAGACTAACATTACACTATCATGCTCTCTCCAGGGGGAATATGGTGGGGCTTGTGTCTTACTCATTTTTCTTTCT
Organism: Notothenia coriiceps; assembly: GCF_000735185.1. Classification (NCBI taxonomy): domain Eukaryota; kingdom Metazoa; phylum Chordata; class Actinopteri; order Perciformes; family Nototheniidae; genus Notothenia; species Notothenia coriiceps. The sequence goes on along the minus strand of NW_011370908.1, from coordinate 156,585 downwards.
TACGTCTGTGGTTAAAGAAGCTGTCCTGTATGTGTGTGAAGTGGCTAATCCTGGGTTGGAAACCTTCTGAAGCCACATGGTGATGGTGTCCGACACATTATCAAAAAGCACACACAGAAATACTGTTTAATTCCGCTTGGAAATTATGATTTATTTAACAATAAACTCGAGTTGACTGTCCAGAATAAACTAAAATATCCAAAATCCAAATATCGCTAATGTGATCAGGCGATCGTCAAAATTAAGGTGACAAACATAATGCGCTAATTACTTGCCACATGATATGATTTACTATGGAATAATGTGTCCAATAATGTGGTCGTAAAACTGTAGGCCTTTCGACATCCAACTCAAAAAATCACAAGTGTCTTTGTTCATTTTACAAATAGTGTATGTATCAAAACACAAGTATACTAGATCACATAAGTATCTTAACAGTTTGTAAAATAATATTTCATAAACAACGCTATAACTCAAATATATCTGTCAGATATTTCAGTCATAATATCAAATGGCTGTTAATGGCTCCAATAGTGTGTGTTTTTGTTTTCTCCTATATCCCATCCCTTGAGTCCATGTCGAAGCTACGTTGCAGTAGTTCCTCTATCCTGAGAAACGTCATCTCTTCTGTTCACTCACTTATCCTTTCAGCCGGATCAGTAGGAGATAGATGTTGTGATTTTTATGGGATGCAGGACGTTTTTTCAGGGGACACTGATAGTGAGTCCACACTTTTCACGGTGTGTGCAGTCCTACAGGTGAGTGATTACAGAGGGGAGACGCTGCGCCCTCCTTCACCTTGAGACTCCTGCAGGAGGGGGGGGGGGAGCTGTCTGCAACATGATTGATGGGTATATTTTGAGAACATCCCCAGCAGAGCATGCCTGAGGCTTGGAGATTGGAAGGAGGATTCAAATGAGTGTGTGGCAGGTGTGTGTGACGTGTGAATGCTGAATGCACTGTCAGTGTGCGATGTGTATATCTGCTGCAATGTATTTTGTAGAGTCCCTCTCCTGGCATTGATTAAACCCCTAAAAACGCCCTGAAGTTCCCTTCAAGCCCTAAACACAGCTTAGAATAACTCAAGACCCTTGTCTCACTTACAGCCAAAATCCTGTAGCTTATTAGTCTGTCCAACAACAACCATTGTTGTGCAAAAGTTTGAAACACTACCCCAATGAACCGGGTGACATTTTACTATGNGTTGAGTTGTTCCAGTGCAGTTTTCAGAATGAATCTTTGTCTGTTATAATCCGGGCAGCTAAAAAATACATGATGTATTGTCTCTGGTTGTTGGCAACCATCACAATTGCCATTTGGATGTTTTCCAATCAGATGCAGTGATGAGTTTAGTCCAGAGTGTCCCAATTTTATCCTGCTGTTGATGCTCTGCTCTCTTTTACTACTCCCCCAACGTGCTTCCTGTTCCTACTTCCCTTTGTATCTGATATAAATGTCTTCCTTTGGTGTTACTGTCCCATAGTTTTTGCCATTGTTGCTTGATAACCACTTTTGTAAAAGATTTGACTTCTGCTCTACTGATGGGTACCATAATATCAATCTGGTTTGCTTTCAAACCACATTTTGCCAGTTGATCCACTACTTAATTCCCTCTAATACCCACATGCGCTGGAACCCACACAAATTGCACAACAATTCCCAGATGAACTAACCTAAACATGATTTGTAAAATTTCATGTAAAATATCCTGACGACATTCTGAAGAGAAGTTGTTTATACTCTCCAGAGCTGCACTGGAGTCAGAGCAAATGACCACTCGCATTGGCTGTATTTCCTCTACCCACTGAAGTGCTAGAGAGATAACCATCATCTCTACTGTATATACTGCAATGTGATCACTTGTACGCTTTCCCACTTTGACTTTTAGCTCAGGAACATAAAATGCACAACTAGTTAGACCATTTTCTGGATTTTTGGATCCATCAGTAAATATTTTTATAAAGTGCCCATATTGTTCATGTAGAACAGTGTTCACATAAGCCTGTACATTGAATTTGTTTTTCATTGAATGTACCCGTTTCANTATTTACGGTCATACTTACTCTCAGATTGACTCCAATCCAAAATCACAAGGACTCAATCTTATCCGTATTCACACCCCTTTCCCCGCCACATGTTACCACATACGTGTATATACACAGATAACTCATAAATATGATACTCTACTCTACACGACCATACGTCAGACAATTTTTGGATCCATAAATATTTGTTATAAACTGCCCATATTGTTCATGTAGAACAGTGTTCACATAAGCCTGTACATTGAATTTGTTTTTCATTGAAGGTACCCGTTTCAATAGTGATAAATCTACTATAGGTTGAGGTAGCAACCATGGTGGAACAGCTGATAACAACACCGTCGGACTAATATTCCATTCTTTAACTTTGAATTCCTTACATATTTCCGAAACACAAAACAAAAACTTTCTTTTTTTATTTTGTTACTTTCCCAACTTGTTTGTACAGTTTGTTTAGTAGGGTGAGTATCTTTATGGCCCTGTAGATTTGCCCAGTAATTAACAATTAACTGCTTTCTCCTCAAAGAAATAGGTACTTCTCCGACCTCTACCTGAAGTGCCGACACTGGTGTAGATCTTACTGCCCCACAGCATATCCTTAGTGCTTGTGCCTGGACTCTATCTAATTTTTGAAGAGAAGAATATGCAGCTGACCCATACACTATTAGTCCGTATTCTATGGCTGATCTTATTAAGGCTGTGTATACGTTCCTCAAAGCAGCTTTATCAGCCCCCCACTTAGTGCCTGCCAAGCACCTCATAACATTTAAAACCCTTTTACATTTATCTACTACTTTATCAATGTGAGTACTCCATGTGACTCTCTCGTCCAACCATATTCCCAGAAATTTAAATGTCTTCACTTTCTTTAGATCTTGTCCATAAAGTTTTAACCTAACCTCCTCACCTATCCTTTTCCTCGTAAAAAATAAAGTTTCAGTTTTTTCCACCGACAATCTAAACCCCCATGTCAGAGACCAGCTTTCAATTTCCCTAATGGCTTCCTGAATCTTAGCTACAATATATTTTACATTTCTGCCCCTTTTCCAAATAGCTCCATCATCTGCAAAAAGTGACTTACCAATATCAGATCCTATTTGTGTATATATATCATTGATCATGATAGAAAATAAAAGAGGACTGATGACACTCCCCTGCGGGGTTCCATTTTCAACTTCATGCCTTCGAGAATATGACTTGCCAACTCGGACTCTGATGGCACGGCCAAACAAAAAATCCATAATCCAATTATATACATTACCTCCCAGACCCATAATGTCCAGTTTTATTAATAATCCTTCCTTCCACATCATATCGTAAGCTTTTTCCACATCAAAGAATACAGCTACAACACACTCCTTGTTCGCTTGGGCTTTCCTGACTGACTCCAGGCACAGCAGGGGATCTAAAGTACTCCGCCCTTTTCTAAACCCACTCTGATAAGGAGTCATTAGTTCATTTTTCTCAATGTAGTATGTTAGCCTTTCTGTTATCATTCTTTCCATAACTTTACACAAGTGTGATGTCAGAGCTATAGGTCTATAACTGCCTGGACTGGTTGGAGAGCCCTCTTCTCCTCCAGCTTCTCCTTTTTAAGTCCCCAGCTGAATGTAATTAGGACACCTGGGTGAGGCGGAGCCAGGGGCGGACCAGGTGTGTCTGCGCAGCAGGGAGACAGAGAGACAAACAGGAGGGGAGCACGTAACAGCAACATAAACAGTCCCACATCTAGTGTTCGAAAAGGAGTGAGAAGAAGTATAATTTATTTAATCTCACCCCCTTGTCCCTAAATTATTTATTTATAATCTATAATCTATAAATAATTATAAATAATTATCATTATTATTAATTATTATTATTATTATTGAAGACCAGATGGTATAACTTCATAGTAATAAAAACCGTAGCAGCAACCCTAGCATAGCGACAGCGGGCTTAGCCGTATTAACAACTTAGTTTAGCCATAGCGTTGGCATAGCGTTGTCCCAGCGACTTAGCATAGCATAGCGTAGCGGACGCACAAAGTTTACGACTAGCAATACGAATAGCATAGCACCGGCTTGCGCCATAGCTCTACGGCGTAGCGTAGCCCGGAGTCACTACCTCTACGGTGTAGGGATCTACGAATAAACCTACCACATACACAATATCACGTTATACACCACACTAACGCGGTAATACACATATAATATGATATATATAAATAGTTGTTAT
>NW_011370908.1:148126-152284 GCF_000735185.1 Notothenia coriiceps | reverse complement strand
CAGCTTCAATCTTGTAGGCTACCCACTTCGTTTCTTGTAGCCCTCGAAAGGGTTTTGGAGGTTGATGCCTCGGTGAACGTGAGTTGTTTGGCTTTCTTGTCCGCAGCAGCAGAAAGCATTTTCAAATGTTTGAATGAATCAAAGTGGGTCGTCACCGTCGACTTTTCTCTAATGCTCCAACACACAGTTGCACGGGGTGCAGAATAGTTTCCGCCCACTTTCGTGAAAGACATCGGGGTACTGCTTTGCCCGGTCTTTAGCAGAAATGTTCGTCGTGTGAGTTCCACACGTTCACTCTACAGTGTTGTTTACCTTCTGTGATGCGCGAGCTGATGACGTCACGTCATCATCATCACTACTTCACGTAAAGACGAGTTAACTTTTTTTCTCAACTTTGTGTGGAAAAATGCGGGGATTATGCGGCCTTTTGATAATAATGCGGCCTTTTAAAAATCTGCGCCATTTTGCTGATAATGCGGTAAATTTTTCTGGAGGGTCTAATAGTATACGTTCCTCAAAGCAGCTTTATCAGCCCCCCACTTAGTGCCTGCCAAGCACCTCATAACATTAAAACCCTTTTACATTTGCCTATTACTTTATCAATGGGAGTACTCCATGTGACTCTCTCGTCCAACCATATTCCCAGAAATGTAAATGTCTTCACTTTCTTTAGATCTTGTCCATAAAGTTTTAACCTAACCTCCTCACCTATCCTTTTCCTCGTAAAAAATAGAGTTTCAGTTTTTTCCACCGACAATCTAAACCCCCATGTCAGAGACCAGCTTTCAATTTCCGTAATGGCTTCCTGAATCTTAGCTACAATATATTTTACATTTCTACCCCTTTTCCAAATAGCTCCATCATCTGCAAAAAGTGATTTACCAATATCAGATCCTACTTGTGTATATATATCATTGATCATGATAGAAAATAAAAGAGGACTGATGACACTCCCCTGCGGGGTTCCATTTTCAACTTCATGCCTGCGAGAATATGACTTGCCAACTCGGACTCTGATGGCACGGCCAAACAAAAAATCCATAATCCAATTATATACATTACTTCCCAGACCCATAATGTCCAGTTTTATTAATAATCCTTCCTTCCACATCATATCGTAAGCTTTTTCCACATCAAAGAATACAGCTACAACACACTCCTTATTCGCTTGGGCTTTCCTGACTTCAGACTCCAGGCACAGCAGTGGATCTAAAGTACTCCGCCCTCTTCTAAACCCACTCTGATAAGGAGTCATTAGTTCATTTTTCTCAATGTAGTATGTTAGCCTTTCTGTTATCATTCTTTCCATAACTTTACACAAGTGTGATGTCAGAGCTATAGGTCTATAACTGCCTGGACTGGTTGGATCTTTCCCAGGTTTCCTAATAGGAATAATGACTGACTCTTTCCATATTATTGGCAGCTTCCCTTTCTCCCAGATCTTATTGTACATCTCCAGCAGCTTTCCTAATGCAAAATCACTTAATTTGGTCAACATTATATAACATACATTATCTTTCGCAGGAGCAGTCATTTTACACTTACTTAATGCTCTTGAATAGAGAAAGGTATATTTACAACACTCTGCGACGAATGTCTTTCTTCATATACATTAGGATGCTCATCTAACACTTCCTGCCTCCTGATCTTACCTTCTTCTGTCAAATTTTCCGAAGAATGAACTTTGACAAAATTTTCAGCTAGAATTTCTGCCTTCTCCAAAGCACCAGTGGCAACTTCCCCTCCAATCTCTAATACTGGCAGGTTACTCTGATGTCTTATTCCCCTCATCTTCTTAATCATTCCCCATACTTTATCTAATGGTGTAGTTCTCCCAATACTTGAAGAGAATCCTCTCCAACACTCCCTTTTTGCTCTTTTAACAATGTTCCTTACCTGAGCCTGTGCCTTTTTATATTCTAATAAATTATGTAATGAATGTGTCTTCCTTAGCTTTCCAAACAGCCTGATTTTGTTTCGGATTGCATCATTACAGTCTTTGTTCCACCACGGTACCATCTTAACACATTTACCAAGTTTCCCAGTTTTATTCCCAATAGTTTGATTAGCGCTTTTAATTATATTTCAAGTAAATTGCTCATTTATTTCATCAATACTTTCTGCCATATCAATCTGATCCAATTCATTATCGCACAATTTAGCAAACATCTCCCAATTTGCTTTAGAAAAAGTCCATCTCATGATACCGTCTAGCTCAACCACATGATTTATATCAAACTTGATTATAATGTAACAAAAGACCTCGGTTTAGGCCCTTTTAATTGAACCCTCAATAAGTTTTTTTCAACCTCAAAGGGTATTTTCTTTTTTAGGGCCGTAATCTTCCTTTTTTGAGTTTTTTTTTTTTCTTTTTTAATTTTTTTTTCCCCTTTTTTCACAGAAAACATCAAAATTTCCGTAGAAAGGATAAATTTTCCAATAAAGTCCCCATTCCTTAAAAATCACCCCTATTCAAACAGAACCAAAAAGAAAGAAAGTCAAAACTTTTTTTCCTTTTTGTAAAAGTTTGTTTCTTCTAAATTTTTATAGCCAACGTACTTCGAAAGGTTCATTCTTCTTTTTTAAAGTTGAGGGTTTTTGGAGACGCGAAAACGAAATTCACCGGGTTTTTTCCAAAACCCGGTACCACCCGTCTGGTTTTCGAAAACGTTTTTTTTTCGGTCTTTTGATTTCCCCGGGGTCCCCAAACCAAGGTTTTTGGTAAAACAAAAACGCCCCCACCCCCCTTTGTAAAACTTTGATTTAAACCCATCCCCAAACCAATGAAACGTTCCCACCGAATTTCAACCCCCCTTTTACAAAAACCCATTTTTTTTTTTTTGAACACCAACCCCCCCCCCTTTTTTTATGTCCAACCCCACCCGACCCCCCGTATTAAGGGGGGGTCCCCCCCCCCGAACCCGCCTTTTCCACCCCGGTCCTTTTTTTTCCCCCGGTTTTTTTTCCCCCCCTTTCCCCCCAAACCCCCGGTCTCTAATGTTTTTTTTCCCCCCAAAAAAAAACCCGGGTTTTTGTATTGTTTTCAAGAAAAAGTCTAAAAAATACCGACCCCCCCTTTTTTCTTTTTTTTTCCAGGTTGTTCCTTTTCTCTTTTTTTGTTTTTTTTTCCAAAGCTGAAAAATTTTTTGTTCATTTTCCCCGATCCCCCTGTTAAGAAAGGGGGGGTTCATCGTCGTTCGTACAAGAGAAGTTCTCAAAAGGGTTTGAGGGGTGTCCGGTTTCTTTTCGAGGTGTTTCCAAGTGTAGTCAACACACAACTATCCTCTCCTACGTAAATACATTATTCATGTTTACACACCGGAAATAAACCTTTTCACCACTTACAACGAAACGTTGTTTGTTTTTTTCTCCAGTTCTGCTTTTGTTATCACCTTCGTCGTCCCACTTAAAAACCCGCTGTTTCCTACTATTGGCAACTTTACTATGCACCTATAACCGATTTCGGGGGGTTTTACTACTAAGTGTCTAATACTTATCTAATTACCAAAAAGAAGTAAGACGTTACCTTACGATCTTCGGAATAACGTTTACCTGTTCTTAATTCTGATAATATAGTAATTTTCTTTTCGGTCTGCAATAAACATAAGTTCTTTTGTACCAGCTTTTGAGTAAACTGAAAGTTATTAACCCACCTCATATGACGATAATTTTGTCTCTATCTTTAATACCCGGTCCCTCCCCCTACACGGTTAGAAATAGTCTCTTCATTACAGATATCATCCGATTGTAAAAATTCTTTGTCAGCACTAAATCTTTATCACCCACAATCTCAAACCTAATTATTTTATTTTTAGGTCACAGGACTTAAAAATATTAGGTACATTATTTCAGTCTTATCTCCTTAATCTGTCAGAACGGTTCCTGCTTAACTTTATTATACCACACCACTAAAGATTACGTTGTATTATGTGTAACACCCCTCCCCTCTAGTGTCTAATGTGTTGCCTGTCCACACACCCTCCTAAATTACCTCCCGTTTCCTTAATCAAACAAATTTATTACCCGTTCCTTACTGTTCCTGTTAATAGTTAAAATCTCTACCTTGTCTCAGACGCTAGCTGGATTGAGAAACATTGTTCCTTAGTCGAAGACCATCGTCAACCCTTCATAACCGTTTATATGTCATAACCCTCAACT
>NW_011370908.1:106035-148081 GCF_000735185.1 Notothenia coriiceps | reverse complement strand
TTTCTAAAGGAGTGTGTAAGTGGTGACGAGTTGAAGAGTGGACTCTACCCTGGACGATATTAGAGTGTCTCCGGTAATGAATTCTCAAGTTTGTTAGATGAGATGCTGTGTCTGTGCCGTATGTAAAAAGCCAAACCCCCCCCCCCCCCCCCCTGGCAAGTGATGCATGTCTCCGATCAGTGACCATATGTCAAAGACATATCATCCTTGGGGTACAATCCTTTGAAGGGTAGGGATGTAGACGAGGGACTAGAGTGCCGCTTAACATCACCCGATGACGACTGCTTAGAGTACGACACCAAAATAACTTAACTCCGGTTGACAAGGACAGAATTCCCTCTATCGTAAAATCTACGCGTCGAGGACAACAGAACCTGTAGACTTTTTATTTACCTTTGACTCGTTAGACCAGTGATTTACTAAAAATTTCGAACAACCTTACAGATGTGTTAACCTCGACAAGCCGTGGCACCACCACTTCACCCACCTATCATAACATTTAACAAATAGGGAACATCACCACAACACACCAACAGAGAAAACAAACAAGACAACAAAATACAAAGTACACCTTGATGAACTCGTCCAGAGGGAACTTTTTCTCTAGTTACTAAGAGTTCCTAAAGTGCGACCTATTTATTTCCAAACTTTACTCATATACGGTTGGAAGTGTATAAATAGATAATGCCGACACGTTACTCGATGACGTATAACGAGTGAGTACGAGTCATACACCTGTACAAAACCCTTAATGTATTAGTTGTACGAGTCCTATAACTCTTATAAGTGTATCGAACTCATAAACAACTCCGACTCTCTCCCCTGTCTAAATCGTGTGACTGTATATTATAAGAGTATTCACGTAAAACAAAAGGTGACCGTTTCCGAGGAGTCAAGCAACAAAATCTTTTACCTAATTTTCGGTTATCTAGAGTGACACTGTTTGTTTCAGTTGTTTAGTCAATAAAAACAGTGAAGAGACAAAAGGATAACACAAAAGACGACGTAATAGTTATCGATTCAAAAAGAAGATTGTCACAAAAGAACCGAATTTTACGGTGGACGAGAGACCTCTTTAAGTACAGAATGAAATTGAGGCGGACGTGTCAGGGTGACCAAGTCTCTCGTCTGTTATCAATTCGACATCTTATTTCTGACCTTAAGTGTCCGACATCGGAATAGTCCTGTAACGTCTCTGTCTTTCTTCTGCAGACTGACGACTGGACCAAATAAGACGAACGAGGGAGGAGAAGAAGAGAAAAAGGTTTCAAGACGAAGATAAACCGCCGAGATACACTGTTTTTTAATTTTGCATGTCGACGTGTGTATGAAAGAGGACAAGGTGAAAGGTAGACTTTATACGAGATGAATTTGGGACAGGGCAGGGACACCCCGGTGTTCACCCTCGTGTCGCGTAAACCACTCCACAATCGTTTAATTCATTTCACCTAACCAAAATATTTTCGAAGGACGGCAACCAAAAATTATTTTTGCATAACTAATCTAACTAAAATAAGTTGAGTACAGATTGAGTTAACGATTTTCTTATATTTATACAACTTTAATTTATGCTCATTTTACAGGCTGGTCACGCATTTTCGTTAATGTTTTAAGACAATCGAAATGCCACCCGCCGTAAACAGAATTTATGACTAACACCTTACGATTAAACTCGTATTAATCCAAAAGTTTTACAATTTCAACGAAGTCTAATCCGTCTACCCTACCTTGTCTTCATCCTTTTACTACGCTACTTTAGATAATAGTATGTCAAATAACGATGAATGCATCTAACATAGTGTTTTGCGCCCAAACTCATTCTGTGGCAATGAGCAGCACCAAGGTCTGCTGTCGAGGAAAAGAGCGCTTCGAGTAATCAATCGAACTGGAGAATAGGAGTTAAGTTACACACATCGTCCGTTACAAGTTAAATATAAAAGTAAAAGTAAAACTCACTAAGAGTCTCCCGAAGGCATCCACATGGGACAGGTCCGTCTGAACCTTGTTGAACGAGGCTGTATTCACGACGAGACCTCTAAGTATGGACGCTACAGTAACCCACGTTTATGTACGATCTATGTCTATTTGGTCGAGGAATTTGTTCAGCGAATGAGTTGCAGGAGAAAATCCGTGGAATGGCGGCGCAGTCTCCGCGCTCCCACACAGGGACACCATTACGATACAAATACCTGCGGGCAACAACTTGCATACCTGGAATTTCGCATAAAAATTCTCGACTCAGTTAACGGAGGAAAGAGACTAAGGACGGAATACAGAGGCACTTGCATAGTTAGGGAACGGTAAGGTGAAACAAATTTAACATTAAAAGGTTTCCGTCAAAATTCTATTACATCTTTTTATTTTTGACGTTCTACGGAGGAATTTCGAAAAACGCATTAACCGCGGCACCAGTGAAAAACTTACGCTTACAGGTACGCAGGGTACCCCAGTCCGGCATTGGTCTTGAAACAGTTAGACGAACCATGTTGGTCTCCGGAGTTGCGAATCCAATTCCAGTATCAGGTCACGAAACCTTAAACCCGGGCCGAAGTGCCCAACGTGGCCGGAAGACCTAAAAATTGGTACCACATGGCCGCCGTGAGAACTGACCAGACCGTCACGCATGAAGGTCATTTTACATGAGGGCGGCCATAGCCATATAAACTTTCGGGTCGCCGTTTACAACCCAGACTGGAGACGGATGTTCTTCCCACCTTGGACCCGTACAGATGTACTGGCACCGGGACGGCTGTTAAACGGTGAAGTATGTCACAGTGGATTACGGTAGGATCTAAGATCCTAGACACATCTATCGATAATTTAAAGCTTGGAGATCGATGACACCTTGTGTCGAAAATCTGAGAAATTTAGCAGCAATGTGACTGCTGCTAAACCCACATCTACTACATCAAGCATCATGTAATAAAACTGTCTGACGCAGCATAAATACAAATAGCTAAAATAATACCATGTATTTATTTACCGTCGATGTACTTCGATGATATCATTTTTTTGTATTGAGTTTGTTTTAAAAATATTGTGATGATACAACTCCGAATACATTCATAGTGTGATATCAATCAAAAAGATATCCTACAGTTAAATGCAGATCATGACCAAGATCTAAGTGGCACAAATAACCGCAAGATCACTATGGTAGTGTAAATGGACCTTAAAGTTATAATCTCCAAAATACGTTTCACTCGGGGTCGCCTGTGATCCACACATTGATGCCGCTTGTATAGAGAAAATGGGCATTTATCATTTGGCCATGTCATCATATTAGGTGATAAATATTGACTTAACAGATATATTTGTTTATATGAGAGATTAAAAAGTGGTTTCAGAGTTTCCTTGAAAACAAATTAACTTTCTGTTTACATTCAGTTTAACCAATTTGTTTCAATGTATGTATTGTTGAGGTTTGATATGTTGAATGCATTTGCTTCCTCATAAAACCATTACATATTTTAGTAGCACAGTCTATAATGCATTATAGTACCTGCCTCTTGTACAGGAGCAATTCCTTTTTAAATATCACTTATCAGTCAGGTTGATTGACTATCAGGTCAATCAACTGATTCTTAAAGTCTATTGCTGCGTTTTTTGGCACATCATCGCCACCTGTGGATCAGTACAACAGTGTGAATCTGCAGGAATGTGTATCGCCTCACCATGCTTGTGTTCATGCAGGGTTATCGTACCCTCCTGGTCTAGCCTTTGTCCTTTTAAAATACCTTTTATTCTTCACCCGACCCCCTCCAGTAAAACAAAAGAAGCGATTTCGCCCGTGCTGCAGGTCAAGTCATGTTTACCAATCAACAAGCTCAGCCAGGATCAGAAGATATTACATCTGACAGGACCGGTTAGCCTCCCACAAAGCACATAGCGACTTTGTTGATTGTGCCTTTGATTGTGACACAGTAGACAGAGATAACGGCTAACCAACAGGAGAAAAGTTCCTGTTTTGATCGAGGAAATATTCAGTTCTTTTCACCAGCACCTAGATCCTCTGAAAATATCATGTCTGAGTCACACTGTCCTTTTAGCCCTGTATATGTTTCCTAAAAGCAAAGTAATATTAATAAGGATCATCAAGCACTTTGTTGTGTGTACTCTAAATACAGTAAGGGTGTTAAAGCCATAAGAAGGCTAGTTGGGGTTTCCATTGGTACATTGTGTGCAGATTTTCACGGTGGACCTGCAACCTTGGATAATCCTAAAATAAATGGCTTCATTTTTTCTCCAAACACCCCAATATATCACTATGAACATGGTGGCAATTGAATTCACAGGTGGTCTGAGAGTATTAATGTTCAGGCGGGCAGCAGGTTGTGTCCCTGCTACAGAAACACAAAATGTAATACCCTATTACTGTACACCTATTAGGTCTGCTGGCTTTATCTTACTTAACTTTATCTATAACAGCTCCAAACTAACAAGATCAAATGTGACGATAATAATGAAGATGAAATGGCATTATTAAGTTACATACAGTCCTTGTCTTGGAAAAACAATGCTGTCCTTGAGAAAGAGAATAAGCCGTACAGCATATGAACCTTGATCAGAATCATTGAGATATTTTCGGGCATGATATCAGTCTGCCACCACTTTGATCCAGACTAAATATCTCTCTATTGGGTGGATTACCATGAAATGAGGTGCAAACAATTCTAAATGAGTTGAATTTCTGGTGGTCAGGTCAAAATTGTTACGGCTGGTCCGGCTCTTTGTCTGTGGTTGCTTTTAAGAGATATTAGTTTGAGGTTTATATAATTGAGGATTAATTGGGACTAAACCACTGCTCACTATAACAGCATACTAACTCCATTTATGTGTTCAGAACTCTAATACTATACTACTATTTCCATGCAGTGTGCTGTCTATTGTTTGTTCTTAAATCAGCGTTCCTAAACATCACCCATGGATTTTGTGCCCGTATTGACCAGTAGAAACTTCCATTCATCAGGCTGGAGGTTTTCTGAGTAAACTCACTGTTGCAATGTGTGCTGCATGCAAAGGTGACATGAGGAATGAAGCCAAGCACAATGCAGTGTTCACCAAGAAAGGACTTTCCTTTTTTTACACCGGTAAAATGCTTGAAGCATTGAAAATAATTCAGTTCAGCTGGTTTCCTCCTCAAAAGATGGATGAAAAGAACAAATGAAAAAAGGAAACCGACGTATGTAAATCCCTCAGTGTCTGTGGGCTGTGTGGATATACAACCTGCTCCCCAGACCACATTAGAAAAAGCAGAATAAGAAATGCACCCGCTTTTGAGATTGAAACTTCAAACAGGCTTGTTATGTGAGATGAGATGAGATGAAGGAATAAGATGGAAACAGAGAAGAAATAGGGGGAATGAGTTGAAACGGAGGTATTATTGTCGAGTGGCACTGAGGGAGAGTGAATGTGGGGAAGATGCCAGGATGCCTCCTGCTGGCAGTAAGTGGCCCTCCACCTGTGAGTGCAGGATGGAGGTTGTGGCATGACTAGAGATTGCAAACATGTTTCCACTCGCTTCGGGGCTCGAAGCAGTGATAAGCGGTGCAGACTTTATATGGCACACACTCTGACTCTCTCCGTGTCCCAAGTTAGCTTTCTATTGAAGGCTGCAGACAGAGAGTTATTGAGCCACACTCCAAAGGAAAAGACAGTAAGCAAAGAGACGATCAACCTAGGTTCAGCATTTATTGTGTGTGTGTGTGTGTGTGTGTGTGTGTGTGTGTGTGTGTGTGTGTGTGTGTGTGTGTGTGTCAATACTTCTGGAAATCGGCCACAGTAGCCGCAGGTTGCAATTACAGGATGTTGTATTTGTTTAAATTGTAAAACATCGAAAAACAGTATCAGTAGAAAAGAGTCAAGGCGTCCATGAGCAGGCTTATAACACATCTGTTGAAGCAAGCGGTATTGGCTTTGGAAATAACATGTAGCACTTTAATTCTCTCATGGATAAAAAGTTAAATTCATAACTACCAAAATGCACCTATTCTTTTAGGTAAATACACTCATTGGTTTTACTGCTACTTTCTCTTGAGTATCCAATGTGAGCAATGTTGCTAATAATGCTAATGCTAAAACTAGCAAGATAATAGTTTGTAATTAACTGCATCAGTCCTTAAGAACTCTTATTGGGCTACTTTATGTTTTAGAAATGAATATGACCCCCTAATAGTCAATTTAAACAATTACTGTGGCCACGTTAACATAAAAAGTTAGATATTCTTACTTGAAGTATTTAGCTTGAGGCATGGTGTGCGATGGTGTGATTAGCTTAGCTTAACAGAAAGACAAGAAACAAAATAAACCTGCTTTCTGGGCTCTCCCATAAATATAAAATAACCCCTTATCCTGACAAATGAACACCATATTTAAGCATATTATATGTATTCTAACTAACTCAAAAGAGAGCCAGGCTAGCTGTTTTAGTAGCTAATCTCATCGCTAAGATAAACTAAGCGAAGCTAAGCTAATCACCTCCTGGGTTCAAATCCATACTAAAACAAACAGACATTGGGGTACCAATCTTCTCATGCCCCATTTGCCCAAATGTTGAACCTTTCCTTTAATTGCTGAGATTCTGGACCACAGTGACATCACTAAAGATGGTGGAAGCAACAATGCAATTATACATTAAACATTTATAATTGACATTTTGGTGTTCTAATGTTTTTTGTTTCATGTCTGAACAAGTCTGTGTGCTGCTTGGTCTGTAGAGGCACTTCTGTCTTCCTGCAGCTCCACATGTGGACATTTTAATGGAAAAGCTTTTCGTAGGAAGACTCCTAAAATCAGACAGCCCTTTGATCTCCTGCACTTGTGTGTGTCTGTGTGTGTGTGCATATGCAAAAAGGATAGAGAGTGAGTAACGTGTGTGTGCATTTGTGTGTGTTGCCCAGTAAAGGTGAGAACATGAAACACTCTCTTTCATATTTAATGAGAGGAGATGGGGCTAAGGAACGTTGCAGTGTTCACAGGAGGTATTCCCAGGGGCTGTCAACCTGCTCGCAGCACCACTCTGTTATATCACTCTCAACCATGTGTGTGTTATGCATTTTAGTGAGTGTGCTGGCAGAAAATAGCCATTCCTACTGAAAGTTTAATCATTTGTTTTGAGGGGATGGGGGCAGGGGTTCAGAGGAGCATATGGCACGTGCACGAGCATTGTTTTGATATTTCCGCTTTGCATGTGATGGATGCACAGCGATCCCTTGAGTATGTTAACCAGGCCCAGCAGTAGTAATCGATGTTTGCGATGACCATACAGTATTTTGTATGTTTGTATGCCTGTCTGTGTGTGTTTCTCCAGCCTCGAGGAGCTTTAGCGCTCTCTGGTTGCTTCCCTTTCTGATCTGGACACATTTTCCCGGCTCCTATCTTCGTTCTCATCCTGATTAACTTCACTTTGTCACAAATCAAAGTTGGTATGACTTTAAAGCCGAGCTGCAATGGAACACACTGTGTCCCCAAGCTCCAGTGCCAGATTCAGCTTGGATACTACTTTGGTTTCTCACACTATGTAACCAACTTAGTTTTGAATAATCATGCTATTATGCTAAAACACTTTGTGCATTTGGGAATATGCTTTAAATGCTAATTGCTCTTAGCCTGGGAAGCAAACAGGGAGACTCCTTATCAGACATGTTGTGAAGAGCTGCAATTTGTCAGTGAGCTATGGGCAAAGGATAGAGGAGAGAGAAACTTTAAAA
The DNA here is from genome assembly GCF_000735185.1 of Notothenia coriiceps. Lineage (NCBI taxonomy): Eukaryota > Metazoa > Chordata > Actinopteri > Perciformes > Nototheniidae > Notothenia > Notothenia coriiceps. The sequence goes on along the minus strand of NW_011370908.1, from coordinate 140,372 downwards.
ATCATGTCCAGTGTGACTGATAGCTGTCGGAGGTGTGAGGAAGAGCTTTGATCATTGAGAACAAAGGCAGTATGTTCTTGCAGTACAGCCCACAAATAAAAAGAGGCTGAGAGGGCAGATACTGTATATCTACCCCTTTGCAGTCATACAGGGCTTTTGTAAAGTTACTTTTGGCAAACTTCAAGCTACATCTTAGCACTTTCTACCCATGCTTGTGGATTGACTCTATTGATGAAAACAATGGTCCATTGGTCCAGACTGAAATATCACAACCATTGAATGGATTGCCATGATATTTCCTACAGACATTCTTGATTCCCAGAGGATGAATCTTAATGGATTTGGTGATCCTCTGACTTTTCTTCTGGTCCCACCAACAGGTTGACATTTGCGAGTAAAATGTCTCGACAGCTATTGCATGGATTGCAGTGATATTCACAACAGATGTTCAAGCTCCCTTGAGGATACATTTAAAAAACTTTGGGGATCATTTTACTTTTCATTTAGTGTCACCTTGAGGTCAAGATTTTAGGTCGCTCAATGTGCTGGATAAAGACCAAATACTTCAAACGAATGCCATTCCCCACAGCCTCAATTAAACGTTGTGCTAAGTGCCAATTCTCAAATATGAGCATGCTAGCTATTGTTTGGTAAATAGTAGTTGCAAAAAATGTGCATGTTGTTTTTCGAATGTTTCCCACGCCATTTGTGCTGTTTGTCATTGGTCAGTAATGACCAATGACAAACGGTCTTGTAGTATTCAGTGTCAAACTGTGAAACACTGATAAAAAAAGAGTACCAGTTGCTATCTGGTAGCCTTAGTGTTTGTGCTTGCTCTAGTTTAAGATCTTAATCTATGCAACTTTCTCACATCAAAACACAATATTTACAGCATGGAAGAGATGCAGGCCATAAATATTTTACTGATGTAAATTCAGCCACAAGATCTATCAATATTTGGTGTTATTTTGCAAGTTTCTATTGGAAGGGGATGCATTTTATGAGCAGTGTTAAAAGAGTCCTCTTTAAATCAATCAATGTGACAAGCTGCTGAGAAAACACTTTTTTATATCTTGTCTTGTCGCCATGCAATTTTTATACAAGATAAGATTTCAGAATACTCACAAGCCTGATCATACGGCCCGCTCTGACAGAAAAGCAATCCCTCCAGTTAGCATGTTATCACACCATCAAATTATTGGTAATTAAACTGACGCTGTAGACTTATTCTGCCACAAAGATGTTTTTCATGCAAGATCAATATTCTGTTGCAAGTTCATTGCATAAACAAGCCCTTCATTAATGTTGTTGTTTTCTTTTTTTACAGAGCTTCCGTACGGCTGGGAGAAAATCGATGACCCCATTTACGGCAGCTACTATGTGGAGTAAGTCGTGTACATCTTTAATATGTAATGGCTTGCTTTTGATTTTCAATGCTGCCCGGTGGTGCTGTATTAATCCTATTTATTAGGAGCAGACAGGCGCTGCAGCCAGGAAGCAGCCGCTCCCTCTCTGTCTGCCTCCTGACGGATCACAGTTTGTTTGCAGGAGGAAGTTTGTCTGTCCGCGTGTGCTTATCCATAATTCTGTGTTATCTTTCTGTCTGAGACACGCACTGCATCTATATCTGTAGATTAGCTCATAAGCAGCCATTAATGTCTCTATTTAAACATCCTGCATGTATGCTCATCCATATTATTGTGTGTGTGTTCACTGCTGCAGTCCTCTCTATTGAAATGCATGTCCCCTCCCTGTGCTGAGGTGTCATTTCTTTGGCTGGGTGCTCTCTACTCCCGGGCGGAGTAGGGACCGGGATCTATTTTTAGACAGTCAGGGGGAGTCATTTGGCTCGACTTTGCTTAAGAAAAACCTCCGGAAAGACACTTGTCTACTCACTGCCTCATATACTGCACTCTCCCCCTGGAAAACTTCTCATTGTCTCACTTTGGCTTCATGTAAATATCATGAAAGAAGTTGCCAGACCTTGAAATTATGTAAGTATGTTCAAATATAGTCAAGCTGTTTTGTAATTAGCACAGTGATTCTGGGGTGTTCATTAAAAGATAAGGTGTGTGTGTGTGTGTGTGTGTGTGTGTGTGTGTGTGTGTGTGTGTGTGTGTGTGTGTGTGTGTGTGTGTGTGTGTGTGTGTGTGGCCTCAAGGAGTACGGGAAGTATCCAATGATGACTAATTATTTCGCACTGGAAAATGACAGTATTTGCCACCGTTGACTATCGTCCCCCTTACAAACTAAATTAAGAACAGTGTGGGATGTTAAAGGAAAATCACTGTTTCATGTGTAGGTTTTCACCAGTCACTGTTTCATATACTTCTGGCTGATTCTTTGGGCAGGAAAGCCCAGGATCAATCGTTTGTTCTTATTTCACTGAGCAAAGCCACTCTGCGGCTCAGTTACATAACCTGGGGACCGGCCGTTTAATTAATCATCACAGTTGCTGCTGTGCCAGGATTTTTAGTTTTGATCTTCGCAGATAGGGGGGCTTATTTGGGTGCAGCAGGATAGTGTGAAATCTAAAATCTCCTCCTCTTTCTTTTTATCATCGTAGCCATATAAATAGAAGGACCCAGTTTGAGAATCCCGTCCTGGAGGCTAAAAGGAGAGTTCAGCAGCAGCAGCAGATGCAAAGCCAGGGTCTGTCCTCACTGCCCCTCCCCACCATCTACAGAGGTAAGACCACCACATTATAAGGCAATATTCATATTTATTATCTGTCTGTATGTTTGTAGAGTATCGATCTATGACAACAAAGCTAAGCGCTCTAGCTTAGTCAGTTATCTTTGACAGGGAGAGTGTCGTAGTCCAGGCCAATACATCCTATTATTAGCTTGTATTATGACCAGGTTTATTTAAAACTGAAAAAAACAGTTATAATACTGTAAGTGAAGATCTTCAGAGGTTCTCCTCCAAAGAATCAAGTTACAAATAGTGATTTTTACAGTTTTATAAACCTTTATTTGTAAATAAATGTACAACTCATCGGTTGAATCTGTGAGGTTTTTTGTATAACTTATAGTGACTATGGGCCAATAAAGAATGAAAACTAAATTCATTTTTTATTTGAGTCAAACAATGTCACTAAATTCTTTAATTCATCGGTTTTATAGGAAGTCTTTAATATCACAAGAGCAGCGTTAAAAATAACACTCAAATAATTGTACTTGTATCAGTGAATTCTATAAGACATTTTTGTTACTGTGTCATGCATGTGAATATTTGCCTTCAATACACCACAGAATCATATAATGCAAATAAGGAAATAAAGATCTTCCTATCTAAAACATAATTCATAAATCTCAGACAAAACATGCACTGTATATTATTCAGTATCATTATGCACAATATGAAACCAAATGGGACACAATTTCCTTGTTTACCGAATAGCCTTCGTCCAGGAAGAAAATAGATGCACACTTGTTGCCTACAGTATATACTGTATTTCATCATATAGCCCCCACCTGCATGTTGCTCGTTAATCAGGTATACTTCTATGTTGTTTGACAGCAGATCACTCTCCAGCGTCAGTCAAACAGGTCCCCTGTGTTCTGGAGGAACTGCTAATAATACTTGTGGGTCTTATAAATAGTGAACGTGTGGGTTGGAATGTGATTCATCGTTTTGTTTAATTGTTGCCACCTGATTCCAGCGCTCACTCCACCGACAGTAGTACGACGAACTGCTAGACAAAAACTGTCTGGACTGGTGAAGTGGAGGTTTGTTTCCATAGTAACGTAGTACTCCGAGAGCCTGTCTCCGTGGTTACACTTTGTGTACATTTTCAGTGAGGCTCTCTCTCCTCCTTCTCCCAACCCCTCAATCCTCCTCCTTTTCCTTTAAATATCGATGCCAGAGGAGGATGCCAGCCCTTGTGCAACCCTCCCCAGACCCCCCCGAGTTCAGGCGGGCCCACTGCCCGAGCGGTGCCACAGCCTCAGCGACCTCTCGCACTCGCCGACGCTGGGTCGCAGGGCCGCCGCTTATGCTGCGTCCTCCTCCACCGACGTCTCCCCGCTCCGCCGCTTCCTGACTCGGCGGATGAATACGTGCCCCCACCACCAGAACCAGCAGACGCAGCGGCAGCCACTTCACGCCTCCGCCTGCACTGTGCTAGAGCAGCCTGTCTGTAGCCCCTACTCCCTGTGGCACTTTGTCAGTAAGTAGGCCAAGAGAGAAGGAGACTGACTGTCGTTGTCATGGCTGCTTGCGCTAGTTACTGTAAGCATGCTAGCTCCCAAGCAAGCTTTTTTCCCCGCTTGAGGCAGTTGAAGGATTTGTGTGAGTATCGTAAACCAGGACGTGTCTTATCGCCTGGCGTAAGCAGGCAGAGAGTGTAATCACTCTGTCTGCGTCTGCACCAGTGACGGCAAACAAAGGAAGTGAACTAGCACAGTAGCCACGTCTCCCTCTGAGGTGCAACAATGGGAGACTTGGTTAAGTGTGACTAAGCTTGTTGGCTGAGATCCTCTCATTTCTACACAAGATGCCCCCCTCCTCCAGAAATCCCCCAGCTCTCCCCTTGCTCGCCAATCTCCCAGTTCTTCCCTAACCCTGTCAACCATCTTTTCTCGGAGCTAATCCCTGATTGACAGCATGTCACTTGCCAAATTTTGCCATTCCCTTGGTATTCTTTGGGATGGGACTGAAGACCTGCATCACTGAAGCTCTCTGCCCCCCTTTGTGCCCACCATAACCCAGCATGGAAGGAGAGGAACAGATACAAGTTTAGTGGGTGCCCTGGGAGGGATGCTGCGTTTGAACCTTGCACTGTAGCCCGCATCTTTCCGCTCCAAAGACCCTCCTCTGTCCAAGTTCGCTGTTTCGCATTTAGGATCATCCCCTGCCAGTTTTCCTGTGGCTACACCCATATCTTTCTGGATAAGCTTCACCCATGCCCCCACCCTGTGAGCACTGCCCTGCACCAGCTTTAAGTTCCCTTTAACCTTTGCTATGAAGGCTTCACAGTGTCACACTGTTAATGTGTTTGTTTATGTGTCCTTTATAGAGAAGCCGCTGTTCACGCGGGACCCCACTCAGCTGAAAGGCAGTTTCTTGTCCACGGCACTCCAAAAGAGCAACATGGGCTTCGGGTTCACTATCATCGGGGGTGATGAGCCTGATGAATTCCTCCAGGTGAAGAGCGTGATCCCCGATGGCCCTGCCGCAGCTGACGGGAAGATGGTCACAGGTAAGCTTTGGGCGTTTTTATCAACTACCTTTATCCAACCACTCTATTGAAATACCTGAAAGCGTAAAACACTAAACACATGAGAGCACACAGTCAATGGCCAGAAAATAATTAATGTATTCCCTTCAAATATCAGAAAAATACTTATATGACCCTTTTAGAAGCTTTTGGTGCATTTATCAGCATAAATCAAAACAATTGCATACATTTTTAAGATTTCTACGCCCTACACAATCCCACGTTCCCTTTTTTTATGTACTTCAGCCTATATAGTCAATTTAAATTAAACTCGCCCTAATATGAACACAGTATGCAGCTTACACGAGGATGTATGTCGCTTCCACTTCAACTTCAAAAGGCGACGTGTGTGTGTGTGTGTGTGTGTGTGTGTGTGTGTGTGTGTGTGTGTGTGTGTGTGTGTGTGTGTGTGTGTGTGTGTGTGTGTGTGGTTTTGTTCCTCCATTAATCATAAGAGGGACTTTATGAGCACCGTGTCTCTGGCTGTGGCCACATGGGAGTGGAACTGCAGTGTACACGCACACACACACACACACACACTCTGGGATGGACCCGCTGTACTAAAGGTCATAGGAATGCAGTGTCAGCGCTCAGCATGCAGTGATGTCGCTATGTATATACACTGCAACACATACAGAGATCATAGTGGTCATTTGTCACATGTAAAGTAAGCTGCTCAGAGTGTGCTCTGTACAGCCGTCTCTGAAAGTCATCTTCTCCAAAGCACTTTGGAATACTTATTCTAAATTGTTATCGTGACTTCTTTCAGGGTCGTTAACGTTCTTTTATTAAAGTGATGCCGCAAAAGCCAAAAGTAGCTCCCCTGATGATTAATAAAGCTTGTCCTGACAATGCTAACTTCCTTTAGCAGCCCCTCCTCTCTTTCATTTCGAATACCACCTTTCTTTTTTTACGTTTTCTTTCCCCAGAAATAACTATCAAATCCCTCTCACAACCTCCACAACCCATTCCCCCTGTTCCTCTCCCATTCTCCCTTCAGCTCCTCTCCATCTCTATCTCACCCTCCAGCCTCCAGCCTCCACCCCCCCCCCCCCCGCTCTTTGCCTTCCCCATATTTTGTGTCCTACTTCTCCAGTAACAGAGCTAGCTCCATCACAGTAACTCACACGGACGTAAAGCCAGGCCTGCGGAGGTGTGAAAGTCTCAATTCCAGATGGGTAATTGTGCCGCTTTCTCCTCATGACCCCTCCTGGCTGTCTCCACGACGTGATCACACAAGCAGGGGAAACATGTTCAAGTTATTTATTGTAAAAGTTTCATAATATCAGATGTATGACTGCTAGACCACATGCAGTGCAGTTTTGTCCAACATATTCTGTGGTTTTGTAGAACGTATTTTTTGTCCACAATGGAAGTGTTTTTGTGGAATACGGATCTATGTTAGCTTAAAGTGGAGAGGCTTAGTTTGGAGGCCAGAGGCAAACACAAAACGGAGAGGGTTTGTTGGTAAAGTATGTCTCAAACTGGAGAGTATAACTGCTGTATAACTTATTCAGCAGTGCAGTTTCGCTGAGCATAAAGCAAATACAGTGAGTGTTCTATTTACAAAAGATATCACGCTGAGGCATTTTTACTGATCGCTGTCATCTTTTATAAATCCATACTATGTATCGCGTAAGGAGGATGATAGCTGTGAGATGCGACAATGAGAGAGGCATGTTGGTCTAAATTCTTTATTTTTACCAGGTCGACTATCATAAAAAAACTTAAAATCAGACTGTTTTTTGTTCTAATATAACACCGTTTGGTGTCTAAGCTAACAGCCAATAGGAAGACACTCTTTCTGAAAGACCAGAGCCCAGAGGAGGTGCATAAGCTTAGTTATCAAACGGACTACTTCAACTACAATTATTCTGAAAGGTAGCTATATCATTTTTGCACAATGACGCAAAAAAAAAAGCCTACCTCAGCTTCAGCTTAAATATTACATATAGTCACAATTACAGCCTCTCATAAGTGCACAGAAATGTCAAAATACGAACCTGAGACTAAAACACACTCATGGCCACCAAACCGGCCCCTCTATCATTTATAAACCTCCTCATCTACTCTAAATCACACTGTCCTTAACCGTACATGCCCCACTCTCTGGGAACAAGGCCCACGCTGATAATTCATCTCCCATTGTCCCATCCTTGCATATTCCTTATGACAGATTCATCTCCGGCTAATGGTGTGTTCAAGTGTCTGTCGGCGTAACGAGAGGTCTATCCGAGGTGAGGCCGCGCTAACCGAGACGTTCAGAGTCTCAGCAGGGTGCAGGCATTTCTGAAAGGCTGTGTAGTGCTTCTCACTAAATAGCGTGACACTTAGTCCACAGTGCATGTCTGTCAAGCTTTCGATTTATTTGACATGCCGAAGCAACATGCATGGGGATGAAACAAAAAGGATTTGTGACATAGTTTGGAGGGAGATGTCTATTTGGACTTTCCAAAAACAAAGAGACCACAAGTGTATATAGAGTGTGAGAGATGTCCCTCCTATTTTATCTCACGGTCGGCCATCTTAAAGGGGCCCACGAAGAAAACTGGGTGGTAGTTCTCATAGTGCTTTTGCTACTATAAAAAAGCACTGGGATCACAATGCCATGACTATGATGTAATGTATGTATGACGTAAAACAACTATTCATGGCAAGGTATTTCTAGGGTTAGAAAAATATGTTTTGTTGTAGTATTGTGTGCACATGCGTGGTTTTTGACAAGATTTGTCAACCACCTTATATCTCTCTGTATTCCTCCCCGGTCGTAAATAATGAGATCTATGGGCAGAGAGAGGGTGCTTTAAGGTCACAGCAGCATCATTTGTTCTCTGCCAGTGTGCTCAACTATTGATTGTGACACTGGTGCCCAAGGCAAATGTCGTCCGTGTTTACCCAGATTAATTAAAAAGTCCCTCACGTCACGTTGCTTCGAGGTGTGAGCCGGCTCCGTCAATACCGGCGCAGCGTTCAAACTCAGTGAGCGTTTGTCTGTTTACAATGAGAGAACATTTCAGAGATATCTCAACTTCCTGTTGTCACTCAGAGGGGTCAGCTCCATTTCAGCAGTCAATCCAGGACAGGCATTGCCATGTTGTTTTAGAAATAGTGTCATTGACTCAGCCGTCAGTGCTGTTATAGTCTCCTGCTCACGTTCAGAGAATTGGACAGCATGGAGAGTGAGGTTAACAAGGTGAGGGTCAATCACTAAAGCTTAGCTTGGTAATCACAACACATCTTTGTGTTTCCTCTTTCTCTCCCTGCAACACACTCACACATCCACACTGCCCTCTTTCTAAAGAGCATGACAATTATATCTGCAATTATAAAATAATTGTTTTCATAATCAACTTTGGTAATGCTGTTTGTCCAACTTTAAAGTGGATGGTGCCTTGCCGTGCCCAGTGTTTTAAAAAGCGGAGCACTTAACCAAATATTGAGTAATCTGGTTAAGACAAAGATAAGCCTGGATGTGGAGCGCTTTTGTGTGGGAGCGTTTAATTGTCAGCTTGGTTTTATCTACAATGCAGTATATTGCAGCGAGCAAATAAAAGCACTTGGCCCCTTAAAAGGCAAATATTTGAGTCACTTGTCATCAGCACTATTGTTTGAGGCAGATAAGAAACAAGACATCTATGGTTATGTTTTTCTGTAGAATTGTTTATAGCTGTAAGGGACATCAGAGAGATGGTGCTGATGTGCTGTACAGCTGGCTTGGTCCTGACTTCACCTTTTGGTCTATTTTGTTACAATTATTTTGGTTGACTATGTAAATACATAGTATATACATATTCATTGTTACAGATTAAGTTGCTATTCAAATTGAAAACGTTTGAAACAGCCATGGATTTGTTCTCATTCATACAGCTATAGCTCTTGAATAAGGCATATTATACATCATCATATCTCCCTTTTCTATAATATCCTTCAACTCAACAGTTTTAGCTTTTATCTCTGCATTCACTGTCAGTCTCCTTCATTTGGCATTTGAGTTCAGTTTCAAATGTCATCTTCCAAACTGTGATATGCATTTGATTTGATGTCAATTTCATCAACATGTTTCAGTTATCACAAGAAAATGTTGTGTCCCGTGCCTGATCACCAAACAACAGCTCCGCCCTCTTGTCCACAAATAGCACTACTTTCTCCGAAAAAACAAGAATTTAAAGGTCGAAATGCCAAACTCACCGCTTTGAAATGGTACTCCACCAACCAATGATGTGATGTTACTTCTTTTAAATATGTGATTCAAATTCCAGCCAATACACCTAACCATTGTGTTCCTATCTGTCATTCCTTTTGTCTGCAGGTGATGTCATTGTCTACATCAATGATGTGTGCGTCCTGGGCACCACCCACGCCGACGTGGTCAAACTCTTCCAGTCGGTTCCGATTGGCCAAAGCGTCACACTGGTCCTCTGTCGCGGCTACCCTCTGCCCTACGACCCAGAGGAGGCCGGCAACACCAACAACACCACCACCACCATCATCTCCCCGCTGGGCATCATGGAGCAGCGGCCCCTCATGGTGAACGGCAGGACGGGCTACGACAACTACCTGGACTATCTGTCCCGTACGGCCCGCTTTGTCACGGACCCCGGCCAGGACCAGGTCAACGCCCAGCTGCTCACCCCTCACCCGGGGGACACTCACCTAGACGGCTCGCTGCCTCCCACCACCGGGACCACACCTCCCGACAGCGTCTCCATGGCGTCGTCAGGAGCGACCCAGGGGGAACTACTGACCCTGACCATGGTGAAGGGCGGGGAAGGTTTTGGCTTCACTATAGCGGACAGCGCTACGGGCCAGAGGGTCAAACAGGTGCTGGAGCCTCAGGGCTGCCCGGGCCTCTGCGAGGGGGATCTGATTGTGGAGATTAACAAGCAACACGTGCAGGGATTGGTTCACACACAGGTGGTGGAGCTGCTGAAGGAGTGTGCCGTGGGAGCTGAGACCATCCTGGTGATTCAGAGAGGGGGAACAGGTAAGATCCATGGCTGCAGGAAGGGATGCTGAGAAGATTGGGCCTCATTCACCAACTCAAATTATACATACATCACTTTTTAAGAGGTAGTAGCTGTTACTGTTTGTAGATTGTTAATACATTTAAAGAAAAAAATATAGCATGAATTGCATGAGAGTACAGTATATTGCACAAAGTTTTATATTTACATGAAGTGTTATTGCAGATCAAGGGAATCATCATTATGAGAAAAACATGTATGAAACATTCTGCTTTTTAAATACACCTTTCTTTGGACCTTTCTCAAAACCAGATTTAGGAAGATATTGGTGAATGAGGTACATTGAATCTCTCTGCATCTCCTCCATAGTTGCCTTTTCTAGCTGCCTATCTGTCTGCCTGTCTCATAAGTCATCTTTGACTGTTGTAGCGTCTGTATGTGTGGTCCCGACCAAAGGCTGCAGAAACACACTGTGCATTCCTGCAGTGCTCAACAGCGTCTGACTGGTGTGCAGCTGCTCTCAAATGCCCTCTCTATTCTTCTTTTCTTTACCCTCAGAGAAAAACAGTTGACCTCCGCTTCACTTTGTACTCTGCTCAATGAACCCTAGCTCAGAGTGCTAAACAAATAGACGTTGCATGCTTTTTGCACATACAGTTTGAGGATGTATTTGTCACGCCAGTTTCATATGTATGGGCGATTATACCTTTTTCTCGTAAGCCACAAATAAAGGTCCCAAAATTAAAGCCTGTCAGAAATAGGACAGTTTCAACAATATGCTGGTCGACTGCAAATGGCTCTAAAGTGCTTCCTACCCTGTATTTCTCACAATGGCTTACCTTCTGACAATCATAATTATGCACTGCTCTTCGTTTTGAGTCACACACAGGCTGGTGATTTGCAGAATCAACAGGTAGCAGACTGTGTTCTGCTCTGTAAGTGTGGGTAGAGTGGGTAGAGATGGCTGTGTTCCTCAGAAAAGGCTGAAACTCTTCAGACAGTTTACTTCTAACGGCAGGGCCTTTGACATTGAAAGGGAAAGAGGACAAATTCACTGTCCTGTCTACGCTAAACATTTGCATGCCTCAAATAACAGAACACAAGTTGTGTCATCTGTCTAGAAACGTAGCTTGTCTTCTTTTTGAAATGGGGAGTTCATCTGCCAAGCACATAGGACCTGTCTCTGTGACATGGTTGCTGTATTTTAATGTCACACAGAAATCATAATGCCAACTGCCTGGTGCCACAGACACCACTGAGACTCACCCACAAAGGTCAGCCTCTGAATAGATGTATTGCCATTTCTTTCTTTATTAGGCTGCTCAAGTCTCTGTCAGTGAGCCAGGAGCCAACAGATACGAGGAGGAGGAGATACTGACAAAGGAAATATTCGTTTTCCTTGATCAGAGCATTGCATTACCAAAATAAAAGGAGATGAATACAAATATTTAAGCCTCTAAAATGTTGTCAGCCAAATATAGTCGAGTCAAGTTTATTTATATTGCCTATTTCAACAACAAGGAAATTCATAGGGATTTCCAAAAAACATTCAAATGCAGAAAAATATAATGCCAAAACAATCCAATTATATTATTACATTTAAATACATGGCCAAGGGAAAAGCTAGAATATAAAACAGGTATAAAATACAAACATAAAAGTGACGGTGCAGTTTAAGATATTCATATTTATGTAATTTAATCAAAAGCAGCAGCAAAAAGAAAAGTGTACACACATGGGAGGGGTCAAAGGTCTTGCGCCACCACCTTAAATATCCCCAATCTGTCAACACACTCCCCACAAACACACTCTTACATCTCCCATCTGCGATCAAGCGCTCCCACCATCTGTCTGGGCTTTGGAAAGCTTTAGAAGGTTGAAACAAGCGCTCCCATCTAAAAAGCAACCTGTTGGCCCGAGGAGAAAGTGGCAGCTCTATTTACGTGCTATTTTCCGTCTCATTCTTCCAAAACTGGGTATAGCTTTGCTTCAATGTGTAGCAATACGCCAGGGTGCTGTGTCACATCTGTTTCTGTTGATTTTCTGTGACTCGACAAGCTGTGGGTGCTCGGGGTGGAAAAAATGTCACCCTGGCTGACTATGACTGTGAGACTAGCATGTGTAAAAGATGAATCCTATCTAAGACAACGTGCCATCTGGGTGGGTGTATTTGGGTATTTAACCAGATGAACACTGTGAGACTTTCAGCTCATTAAGATCAGAGACTTCAGCTTCTCTTGGGTGAAAAACAGTCGCTATACAGGCTTTGTCATTTCTCTCTGCTAACTGTTTCCTTCATGATGGAGATAACAAGGACAGTGGGACTGAGGAGAAAGACGTGTCTATATGTTTTGATGTGACCAAGCTAATGAGCTGTTTTGTCTGTTAAGGTCTTGTGGTGTTAACTTTGTAGACTTTCACCGCTTTAGTTGTCCCTCCTTCCCACACACTGTAAAATGTTAATGCAGTACGTTTTGATTTGAGCAGTGGGTTCCCAACTTGAGTCAGGACCGGTCCTCAACAGAGAAATCTTGATGTTGTGTGATTTCTACATATTTTGGGGGGTTGTTTAATCGAGGAGGGAAAATCAATTTACACTTGAACCTCACTGGATTATTATAGAGATGTTTGGTTTAGGGAGCAACAAGCAAAAAGGCTGCAGACCCACGAAGATAATGGTACCACAATAGGTAGTTACTTCAACCCCCTACTTGTGTCTTAGTGTTGTTAAACCATTCATTGTTATAACTGTCAACTAACAGGATATTCATTTACAACAAATCTTATAATTGAGTATTCCCTCCCTATAACTCCCCTATAAATGTCCAGCCACATTGGTCATTATTGTGTACTTTCAAAGCCGAAATAGTCTCAACAGTCCCCTAATCTGCAAGACAATCTAATGAATAATTGTTTAGAATAACTGCTAGTTATTCCAGTAGAGATTTGGATTTTGGTGCAGTTGTTTCCTTCACTACGGTCAGAGAAGTTGTCATGCGGTCATTATGCCCACATAAACAACCCTTTTCAGCCCCATAATACAGCTCATTAGAGTGCACACTGCCTCCACTGTGAGGTTTGAGTTGCAGCCCATTCTCTTTTCACACCCAACTTCCTCAGAAAGGGGCAGCTTGGAGCGTTTAGCCGAGCTATTACCCATTGTAATAAAACCTTCACCATGCTGCTGGAATGATGTTGCCGCTCTTAACAGACCCCCATTTGGCCCGCTCCTTTAGACCACTGGATTCTGGCCACACAGGCTAATTGAGCTGGCTTTGAAGTGCTTGTGCTCATTGGTCAGTGTAGCACAGAAAGAGGCGACCCACTTAAATCCAAACAACTGTTACGCTCATTTCTTTGGCACTGTCTCCTCCGACTTGTGAGTTCAGGGAGCGAGCATTTCTCATCACTTTGACTGAAAACGCAATCTGAAGCGTAGGATTGAAGGAGCGCTGAACGCTGACTACGTTTAAAAGTGTGCCAATGTGCGTATTGCTGCATGACAGAGTTTTTGTTTTGAATGGCGGTTTGCATCTGGTCTCAAGGAGTGAAGGAGGTTTTGACAACAATAGCGCTGCCATTACTCCCACTACCCAACAATACTGTTATGGCTATTTTTTGGGAGCTGTTGCTATGACGATACACTCCAAATGTCCAGCATCAGGGATCACAAAGGGTTGGAGGCGAAAAAGGTTCTTAGATTGAGCTTCATCATAATTACAGGTCTCAACAAAAGGACGGGAGACGTTTGGAAATGGATTCAGAAGTGATGTTTAAACGAAAGAAAAAAAAGATTGTGAATTAAAAACGGAGAGAGTTGGCTTGCTTACTTTGATGTTGTCATGGACACAGTAGAGAGCCGAAGAGCGCTGCAGCAGGTTTTTGTAGTAATGCAGACTACATGTTGCTTTTAGGCATCAATAAATCATTACCACCAGCACTCTGTGACAGTTATAATCATCATCACAATCATGAAGAAAAGTGGTATGCTTGCTGCTCTTTCTTTTAAAGTCTTTGTCACCATCCTAACATGAGATCTGCTCTCTCGCTTAAAAGATTTTGGGGAAGAAACAACACTTAAAAGTTTCTCAATAATATTTCCAGAGAAGAAAGAAAGAAATAACCTGGTTTTTTGAAGTTATTTTGTGAAGAGCCTGGCTAACTGTTTCCCCCTCCTCCACCCTTAAGCTTAGAATGCTATTGATTCTCTCAAATCGAGAGCCTCGAGAAGAAGGCAAATAAGTGTATTCCACAAAATATATAGCTGACCTTTATGCTGTGGTATCCTAAAGATGTGGATATTTTTCGCTTGACCATTTTTTTCGTTTTTAACTGTCTTCCCCCCGGCATGTGTCATGAATCCCAAAGAACTCGCCATGCAAGGAGAGGCATGACTGTCAAGCTGACGGCCAGTGCACCGTCCAAACAATGAGCCATTGATGATCAAACCATCCTGTCATTTCAGCCACACCAGCTTGAAAGCCCCACATTTGTAATATAGTTATGATATTTAGCCATGCCTTACATTTGAGTGGCTCATTAGTGGCTATCTAGACCATTAACGGGCTGTGCCACACCAGCAGACGCACAGGGCTGTAATTAGCTGAGCCGAGACTTTGTGCTTGTTCACTCGTTCGTTTAGCTTTGCGCCAACATCCTCCCTCACTGCCGCCTGCCTACACACTCACAAGAGCCACATGGTTTGATTCACACACCTACACACCAGCCAGGAGCACCTCTTTATCACATACATCCCAAGGCTGCATTTTGCACACTTCCATAGACTCCCCTTTCTAGTAGCATGGTGAGTAGAATGCACCTTATGTATCAGCGGCCTGGTTTGACCTCAGATTGGTCGTGTGTAGGACCAGAGGTCGCTCTGCGGAGCGTGCAGGCCTGAGGTGAAGGTCTGCTTTGTAGAGGAAGAAAAGAAGAAGGAGGGTTTGATTCAGTGAGCCTCCTCCAGCCTCCCAGGGAATGGCTGTGTAACGAGACAGTGATTCATCGGAAGTGTTCGTGCAAGATAGAATAGTTGGAAACAAAGAAGAGAGGAATGGAAAGGGAGGAGATAGCAGGAGAGTGATGACTTCGGCTCCCTGCCAGTGCACCACAGACTGTCGGCCATGTTCACACTTACAGCTCTTTCCCCCGGCAAACCTGAGGAGCTGCCAGTCGGGGATCGATACCCGTCCGGTCGCCTCCAGGGAAACAGCCAAGGAGCCTGGAGCATGATGGATGACATGCGGAGATTAGATCAGAGCAGAAAGGGTTAAACAAACTTAATTGTGTTTGGCCTCGCTGCCATTAAAATAAAATCAAAGCAGCAACTTCTGCGTCTCCTCCCTGCGTGTGGGAGCAGTAGCCAATCAAGCGCTCTTATTTGAGTTTTAATGACATAGAGTGACTACCCGGTGATTGCCTGAGCGTGGTCTAATCCATTGTTCTATTTTGAGCTTTATCATGCGTGTTCAATCGTGTGCCTTGCTAAATCATTTGGTTTGCACACAGCTACAATGACAATGTGTTTTCTGATCACATTGGGCTAACATGGAACGGGCATTTGAATCAAAGTGGATAGAATCGGTTTTCTGCTATGGATGTTATTTGACGCTGCCAGCCTCCCTCATAAAATAGAGATAAAAGATTCATGCGCAGTCCCATCGATTCTAGTGTTATCATTGGCTCATTTGAATAATTGAAGGGCTAGCATTATCCTCCCATTGAAATGAAGGAGATTGTGATTTTCAATCAGTGAACAAATGAAGCTTTATGTGTGTCAAATGGTTGTGAGTGTATGCAATTCTGTTTTATTCTTTGGCACAACCGGAGCACAAAAGCTATCTGGAAAGATTCCCCAGTAAAAACCTCTTTAATTGGAGTTAGGGGTAGAAATTGAAAGCAGGGAACGCCCTTAACCAATCCCAGCCATTATAACCTGCTAAGGGCTGAGGTGGGGGGGTGAAACAAAGATACACAAACACTCTTTATGAACTTAGAGACTTGTCTCTTCTTATTAGGGGGCTTGAATAAGCGAGACACTCACCGCTCCTGGTCTTACAAAAGGATAACACTCATAGAAGAGTTTCAGCACCACGGTCAGCTCCTTTCACTCTCTCGCTCTTTCTCTCGGGCTGTGGTCGAATAGCCACAACAAATCAGGTCCACTCGATTTTAAATAAATAACATCTTATGCAATACATGCATTACTTGATAGGTTGTCTCAAGATAACAACACACAAATCTATCAAACTTGATGACTTTATTTGATCCTCTTTTCAACAGTTACGTCCGAAGTTCGTATTTTGGTTTAACATCTTGTTTAAAAGTTCAAAACGTATAAGCACTTTGGTAAGACAGCCTACTGCATAAGAGGAAACATTCTCAATAAGCACCAGAAACGTTCATGATTAGCATTGTTGGTCTCGATCTGTATTTTCTATGAATGGCCTAATGGTGCATCACTTTGAATGTTTGGGCCCGTGGAATTGTGGGACAGTATTTTCTTAACATTGAAGCTCCTTCCCTATCACCTAGAGAATCCAAACAGCTCTTATCCTGGCTCCAACTTAAGTACTTCCAAGTCATTTCACTACATTAGGGAATCTTCCGAAGCAAAAAAAAGTCCTATTCGACAGTTAGTCTCTCCTTCAATCTCTTTACACTTCTAACTTTTACCCATAGGGCATTCTGCCACCCTCGTCCAAGTAAATGTCTGACACGCCTGAGTCAACAGCAGCTCTGCCCTGAGGATCTCCTCGGTCAGTGATGCCTGTAGAGCTCCTCCTCTCTGTCTGTGCACATGGATCAGGTGCTGTCACACACTCTGCTCTGATGTTGCTTCTTTTCCTGCTTGGGAGGGCTTTCATTGAAGCAAAAATCCTCTTGAATTGAAATCTTATTTGGCTTTTTTGTTGACTGAGAAGCTGAAAAACATTGCTGAATGTCTTTGTAATGCTATTGTTAATGTTGTTGCTATTCCACCGGCGGCTCAGTGAGACAAATGTTTTCACTGTGTGATTGGAGTCTCGCCAAAGCAACACCATGAACGCATATTTGGAGCATTCACCCCATAATTTGATCCGTTTGTTTGCGTACGCTTCCCAGAGTGTGGCAGCACTTGAAAGACAGGAAGAAGTGAAATTGATTCAGGGAGACGGAGTGTGTGCCTCGTGTTTGACATGCTCCTGTGACTTTGACTATAAAAACAGCTGCAGCATACGTTTCATTAATCTGTGTTTGTGCGTGCATGTACTAATGTCAGCTGCCGCTGCTGTTGTTGTTTCTACTGATTGTTTTCTTTCATCAACCGAGTTAGATTTCTGGGTGTTGTGCTTGAACAATGTTGTAAACAACAAATGTGTTTTTAAAGGTCAAAGCGAGATGAATGGGAAAATGAGAGTATGTGGCCTTTACCTACTGCACTCTATGACAAACGGAAACCACTTTATTGTGAGGTACAGTCAACCTGAAACTTCTTAAGTGAAAGTGGTTCCATTTTCAAAACCCACTTTTTAAGCAGTGACAATAAAGTATACCCACAAATGCTGATATTTTCAAAAACAAATGGATCACATGACACCCTTTCCCCCTTGTTTTCCTACTGCTCTCATTAGTACACTTAGTGAAAACGCTCAAATGAACCTGTTTAATCGAAGTCTGTTTACAGGTTTTTCTTGGTACTACTTCCTCAAGTGATGTTACGCGAGTCAGTTTGTTTCAAGGGATTTACAGATTTTTCTTTTTGAATATCATCAGGAAAAAGTATGTTTGCGCTCAATTGCATCACGTGATGAACCCGGAAGTTGTTATTTCACGGTTAGGTTGAATTGTCTTCATTATTCAGCCCTTTTTGGGGTCAAAAGGAAACATTCAACGTTACTAGCATAACACACAAAAAATCTGACATAGCAAACATTTGGGCCAAATTGTACATTTAGTAAACCGTCCATCGTCATCAATATGGAGTGCAATGGGTGGACTTAAAGGATCAATACTGTGAGCTGCTTCCCCCTAGTTGCCAACACATTTTTTAATGCGCTTTTAATATCATGATATTCACTATGGTGATTTTCTTCTTTACTAATAGAAAACATCTCTTTAATATAAATCCCCAAAATAACTCATTCCAAATAATCCTTACCCCTGTCGGAAAAGATGACATCATCGCTGCTTTTAAAGTCTTTCCTTCATATCGTCAATGCCACCTGTCGATCACTGTTTGTCATGTTATTCACGACCATCTTAACAATGACATGACATCTCAAACGATCATACCGTGTCTTTTCTACATTGTTATCTTTCTAACTTCGCAATCTGTTGGTGCCTTAAAGATATCTACTTGCTATCTTCTGCTTCATCCTTCTACGCCGTTTAAATCCATTGTGCTTTTCTTAGTCATTTCCTCATCCTACTCTTATTTTCTTTTGGTTTGTCTGTAATTATGTTGATAACGGTTTTTTTATTCATCTTGTAATCCTCATAAACCAACTGAAATCGGCTTTTGCTGCTCAAATCAAACCACGCTTCTCATGATCTATTCATCCATCTTTTTCAGTCTAAAGCACCTTTTTGTTCTCTCAACATTGCAGGTCACTATTCACCCTGGAAGACCCCCAAGCAGGTAACATCCACCAGCCCCCAAAACTTGGACGCTCTGCTTCTTAATCATTAATAATAAACAATTCTAACTTCAAATGGCTGCAGTATGCATAACATATGTCCTAATAAGACTGTACTAACTCCACTGATGATCCACTATGTATCCATGCCTCTTACAATAGCTAGCCCTTAATATTCCTCTTTATCGTCACAGGATTAAAAAAAGGTCAAGTGTCCGCCTCATAACATCACATGTCCTGATCCCGGGAGTCTTAGGCTAATTTATAACCCGAGTCAGTGCCATCAGGGTCACCAGCTCTGAGGGCAATTGAATAATGCTACAGCTAAAGTGCTGCTAAGCCTCTGTTCTAACTGCTTTGGCATGACCCATATACATTCATCCCTCTTGTGTCCTCTTTTTATAACCATTTTTCAAAAGCTTTTTGCACTTTCATAGTAGCCCACACTTTTCCTCTTGTCATATCAAGCTAAAAACCCTCATGTTGCCTTTCTGCGAACTTGCATCCGCCCTCTTCTGCTGCCACCATAAATACTCGACTTGAGTATCATCTGCTGTCCCTGTGGCCACGCTACAAACTCTATCCACCCGACATCCTCTTAGATCAGATTCCCTTTGTCTCTGTGTGTTTGTCACACTCACATGCCTGCACACGCACCCATCTTTCTTTGTTTCTCTCTGTGCGGCTGTGTGTGTAATCCTTTTCATAAGTGGACGTCCTCCCGGCGCTGACCTCGGCTCATGTTGTCCCCACTCCACATTTAACTTACAACACCTTAAACATTCATCCTGTACATTTCAACGCACCTAACATTCTCCTCACCCTTCCTGCTCCCTGATCATTTTTGTGTGTCCCTCAGAATAATTGTAATTCTGGGCACTGAGGGGAAAAGCTTTGAAAGTCACAAAGTTGCAGACGGCATGCAGAGCCTCTCTCTCCGTCTTGTCTGTTCACATCTCTCTCTCTCTGTCTCTCTTCACCCCCCCAGTGTTCATTTGTTGGCTGCCTCGCCTCACCCCGCCCGGCCCCTCTCCCCCCGCTGCTCTACCCCACGCACACCAGAGTTCACTCTCAGTTTAATTGGGTATCATTTGTTACAAGAACACTTCTGCAGCACTGAGAATGAAATATGGAATAATTTGACTAATAAGGGAAGACAGGGAATCGCCTAATTGTCATATCGACCTACAGTTGAGCTTCGCCTGCCGCTCCCCAGAGTTTTTATTTGCAAATGAGCTTATCAAGTTTGTCAGTCAAATCTAGTCACTTAGCGTAAAAGCATGAGCAGGTGTCTCTATCCTATAATGTTGTGTTATAAAGGAGACCTGCCTGCAGTGTCCTCCATTGATCTGACCAGCTAGATTACAGCTAAAGTGTTCCTGCCTCAACAGTCTTAATCAAACACAAAGACATGTATAGAAGGAGAAAGAGAGATGCAGGAGTCTAATCTCAGCCTTAACAAGGTCCCCCGTCTCAGGAGCCTGCTCTGTGCAGACGTGCTTCACATCAATAGCAGACTCCAAAGAAACCACAAAGAGAGGAAACACTTTTGAATCCATCCTGGAGCTTTTATGAAGCGTCTATTTATTCTCGGTACATCTTGAACCAGAAGCCCTATAATTCTCAATATCAAAGCGAGCCATATGCAGCCAGTCTCGCCGTCTCACTTTCAAAAATGCCGTGGCTCCCTCCGGATCCGTCTCTCACACTTTCTGACATCTTGGCTATATCTGCTTTGTGTCAGGCTGTGACTCGAGCGGCCTGACTTATCTGACACATCGAGACTGACACTGAGTGACTGGTGTTGTCAAAACTGCCAGTGTCACCTCAAACACTCGGCAGCATATTAACCAATGTGTTTCTGGATTAAACAAATTTCGATTGGATATAAAATACAATTATTATCACCTTATAAAACAGAAATGCCAATTCACTGGCCAGTAGGATCATATGAACATCATGCTGCCATCCTCTAATTCCCAACCAAATGAAGGTCATATTTATCTGTTTTCCACCTTATTATATATGTTTTCCTCTCCATACACACATCCTCCATATACCCTGGGATTTAAAGGCTGCTTGTTTCAAGAACTAACCTAACTAACTTTCTGACTTACCACCTGTTGAACATGAATTGACTGTTTGCTAAACCCCACCCCCCAATGTCTAGTTCGTCCAATCATAGCTTAGCGTTCATAACTATGCAGCCTGTCAAGCTTTCTCTTCATTTCCAAAACAATAATCGGACAATAAGTTGTTTGTGCCTTTTTCTTTTAAACCAGTTTGAAAACCAGGCACAAACAAAGCTAATAATTGAATTGAACAATGTGTTTATTGGCTTAAAGATAAAATAAACATTAGCATGCCTGGCTAACTTGATTAGCTAACCTGGTGTTATTCATTTCAACAGGCGAAGGACATGTAATTAGCTTACGAACTCACAGTGCTCCCTGTAAATGCCGTCCATTTACTCATTTACAAATCCCCTTTTCCAGTCAGAAATAAATGTACTACATTTATTATAATGCACTGTGTTGCATGTCAAATATGATATTCTATAATGAGCATCCAAATCATCCATAATTATGTTCAAATGAGATTTTAAATAAATAACAATACACTAGAGCTAACTAGCTGTATACAAGAGCAATGCTGCGTCTGTGTCGCTGGTGAGGATGGTGATATTTCCCCTGCAAGATTTAGCCTCAATTATTTAGCATTCCATGATGTACTGTATGAAGCCTGGTGAATATTAAAAGTCCTTTTCAAAGGCTATTCATTTTTAAACAAATCAGCTGAAAACTAGATAATTCATTTTTCAACAATCTTGCTATATTTAGCGTTGGCATACAGCTTTAAGTGAGGATCCTGCTTCTGTAAACGAAAAATCGAAATACAACGCAAATTCTGAGTCGATCGGCGACCATCTTAAACTGCTCGTGTGCTTTGTGAGAAGAGAAGGTTTGACAGGAGGAGCAACGGTAGCTAAGAGTAGGGATTAGCAAACGTTCATGAAGTCATAAAGCTAACTAAGTTTTTAGTGTTGTAATCAAGGTCACCGAGCTAAAACCTTGTGTTACAAAGGGGGAAGTTGGTAGTGAAACATTTACCCATCATACCGCTGTGCTTTGCAGGTGCTGGAGCAGTGGGAGTCCATACAGGGCCAGGGCTGCCCCGCTCAGACCAGCCTGTCAGCCCCAGTTATCCCCCACAACGCCCCCTTCCCAACACACCATCTTCACAGGGCCTCGGTCCCAGACTCAGCCTCCGAGGCCCTGGCTAAACCCGACCCCTTTGACCTTTATGAGAAGTCCAGGGCAATCTATGAGAGTAGGCGTAAGTACCAGAGACCATACTGCCGGGGTAGCATTGTGACAAACACTGACGGTGCACTCATTGGAAGGTGGAGTAGTGGCGATTCATCACTATTTTCTCTAACACACACACACACACACGCATTGAGTTACAGATTCCTTTTTGTTGTTCACTTTGGAAGCTACACATCAAAAAAGGGATTATAAAATATCATATGCACAATAACTACAGCTTAGTTTTGACTCACCATGCAACAAAAGATATGCTAAACAAGAAAAGACATAAAATAGTGCATTAGATAAAACATTGCTGGAATAGGAAAATACGTGCATAAAAAATAAACAGATTGTAATAAACTATAATAAGCATATAAAGTATTTTAATCAAACTAAGAGATATGTTGCTCATTTTATTCCTCAGTTTTACAAGCATTTTGAAGATTTATTTCTCTATTGCCTTTTGCAGCTATTAATTCCTATTATCTCTTTTTATCTCGTCCCGTTAAAATGCGTACACAACACAAGCTGCCATCAGCTCAGCCTTTTTACCGACTGGAAGGATCTTTACATCCTGATATTGAAACCCTGCCAGTTTACAGCGTAAACAAAGATGAACAAGATGTGTTCATGAACAAACACTCTGTGCAGAAGCTGATTTCTTTTAAAGACTAAATCCTTTGGGGCCAGCAGTATTACCATCCTCTGACTTGTCAAATGTGGAAAAAGTGATGTCTTCTTTTTATGATCATCGGGTTGCATCATAAAAACTCTGATGCCCTGTTGGACCTTTTGGCAGTGGAAAACTACTAAATGTGCTTTTTTGATGTTGGTATGCAGGGCTGTAGTGAGGATGTTGAGGTCATGAGTCCAAGTTCATTTAGTTTGTATAAATATCTTGATTATATTTCCCAACATTAGAGACTATACAGCCATTTCAAGGCCTTCTCCATATTCCCTGCATGGCGCATATTTTATTTATTTTGCATAAAAGTAGTCAAACTGAAATAAAATGAGTACACTTTTGTTTTCACGATAATGCCAAAAGAATTTTTTTTTTATTTTATTAACTCCAAACAAGTTGCCCAAAAACTATTGAATTAGTAGTTACTGCACTGCCTTCAGGTAGTCAAAAATACTGGAAATACTTATTAAAGGGGCCCTAATGTTCTTTTTGGGGAAGGGTTTCCTTTCCTGCCGTGTGTTATATAGGTTTTAGTGGATGTAAATGGTTTGCTAAGGCTAAAATCCAAAAGTTCCCTCCAGAGGAATCGCTCTATTGGACCCTGTTATTACTTCCTGAACATAGTGACATCACTATGTAACAGTAGCGCTCCTATTGGCTAGCACTCCGAACACATTATACATGATTGGCTAGGTGGTTGACCAATCACAACAGAGCTGGCCAGCTAACCAATCAGAGCAGATTGGGCTCTGGTTTCAGACAGAGGGCGAAAAGAGGTGTATGAGAAAAATAAAGAGCTTTTTGAACATTAAAGCATGGAGACATGTCACAGTACAGGCACAGAACACAAATATGAACCTGAAAGTTAGCATAATATGGCCCCTTTAAATACTCACCATACGTAATAGTAGAAATTCTCCATTTTTAATAACGTTTAATTTACACATAGAAAAAGTGAGTGGAGCTTTTGTGGAGGTCTTTCTTCTGAGGTGGCCATTGCTCACACGGAATAGTCAAAGTTTCTACAGAGCTGACTGGTGTTTAATTCAAGAGGACGTGGCTGTCAGAAAGTCTCCTTATCAAACCTCTGTCTTTCTGTACCTCTCATCGTCTCTCCCTCCTCTGCTGCCCTGGATTCAGTGTAACTCTTGTCTTCCTTTCAATAAAGGTCAGGGGTTGATTCTAATGAGGCTCAGCAGGGAATAGTAAAAGACCAGTTTGAGGAATGCTCCGTATCCCCTCATGTTGGTGAGGGTGAAGCAGAGTGACCTTTTTGGCAGCTTCACAGCCACAGGGGATCAAACTTCACAGCACATGTTGGTTCATTTCCTTTTCATTAATGTCAGCATTTAGCTAAAAAAACTCATTTCTGCCTGCCTGCAGTGGTTGAGCTGATATTTTGGGGGTATTTATTCAGAGGAACTACTTTAGTCCCTATAACTGTTCCCAGTGTTATCTGATTATCCAGAGTCAATGATTTTGGAAGGGATGTGGATATTGTGGGTGATATTTTTTTAGAGACAGAGCCAAACTATCTGCATGGTTAGACATGTTTTCTGCTAGGATAAACCAGCCTTTTTAATGTTCCCTCATGATTTCAAGACAGGCCGATATAAGGTATTAAACCTGGTAAATGGAGCGGTTTTCTAAAAACACATGTTTCCGTATATTTAGGCTTGGATGTTATTCAGAAAGGTGGATTTATTTGTATTTATATAGTTATTCTGGACCTCCATCATATGACATTGTAAGTGAACAAGAGAAAGTATAAGCCAAAATTAAAGAACAGCAACTAAAATAATGACTAAAGAAACAAAGGGAGAGAAAATATTCAAATTCTTAACAATTAGGCAAACCTTATCTGCTGATATATTTTTTTTGATATGATGGGAAGCTAAAAACTGCCATGAAGTGGATCTTGAGATGTGAATGAAATCTGAAAATCCCGTTGACAGGATTTCTGACAGTAAAAGCATGGTTTAAAATATTCATTGTTCTCCTGTTTCACCATCTCTCTAAAAAGCGCAGTATGTGGTTTCTGTGGAAACAGCTGTGTCATTCCTCCTTTCTCTTCTCATGATCTTTTTTTCCTCCCGCTGAGTCCCAGCAGAGCGCTCAGTGTGATTAAAACAGTAACAATTGGAATCAATTTTTCATTCAGCGCCACTTGTCTGCGGTTGGGTTTCAATTTGCTACTTTGCAGATCATCGTGTTGTGTGAAGCCAATGATTGCAGATCAGTGCTTGCACCTCACCTCGCACTGTAAATAAGGGACGGGTATATTACACGCTGTAAGCACTTCCTGACTTTAATGGATGATGCTGAAATTCTGTGGTGACAGTAATGCTGAGGCAGTGCGTTTCTGCCTCATTCTAGCCATTATGGGGGATTGTGTGTGTGCTGTGTGTGTGCTGTGTGTGTGCTGTGTGTGTGCTGTGTGTGTGCTGTGTGTGTGCTGTATGCGTGTGAATGTGGGTGTGAGTGTATGTCCATTAAATGTGCATTTTGTTTATGCTTTCTTCCAACGTCTTTTTTTTTCTAGAACCTGGGCAACCAAGGACCATTTTCCCTGTGGACTCCTCAGGTAAAAACCTCCTCCCTGCTGGGACACTGTTATAAAACAATACACTGAAAACTATTTTAATGAGCATGACTTTATTCTCTGTGATGCTTCAGGAGTGGAGTTCCAGGACATGGAGGTGCACCTGCGCAGACAGAAGTCCGGTTTTGGTTTCAGGGTGCTGGGCGGGGACGAGGCGGGGCAGCCTGTGAGTCCGGAGGCGTGTGAGAAGGCTCGTATGGCGATGGGCGTGGAACCCTGTCATTTTCTCCTTTCTAACCCACCACACACACACCTAACCCCTGACCTTTGACCCCTGAGAGAGTGCTGGCTGTGCTTGGTGTCTTTTTCTGTCTGTTAAAGTAACAAAAACCACATTTAAATCATGTAATTTACAAATCAGTATAACAACACACTTTAACTCCCACTGCATGTGATATTCACAGACTTTTCTTTTGTGGTCCACTTCCTGTTTGTAACACTCTACATGTAATAACAGATCTTGATAGGGGCGATCATCGAGAAGAGTCCAGCAGATTTAGATGGACGCCTGCGGCCCGGAGACGAGCTGCTGTTCGTGGACGGGATCCCGGTGGTGGGGAAGCCGCACAGATACGTCATTGACTTGATGCACGGGGCGGCGAGGAACGGCCAGGTGAATCTGGTGATCAGGAGGAGGGGCCAGGCAGCAGGTGAGCACTCAGGAATGTTGCTTTTCACTCATCAAATTGCAACCGTTTTTCCTTTCAAATTAGACATTGTATTTTATTTAAGAAATATTGAACAATAATTGTGATAGATGACTGTCGGTAACTTCTCAAGCTGAACTCCAGACATTGTTTGGTTTTCATTTTTTCCACACACAGACATTCCATATAATTCACATGTGAGTGTGGTAGAAACCTTGGCTAATCCGAGTGCTTAACAAAGAACATTAAAAGCAAAAAGACAGGTATAAAATAAATGAGCAAATGTTTATTTAAAAAAATTTAAAACACATACGAAATGTAGAATATAAACATACAAAACCATCTGTACCTATACATTTTAATGTGAAAAGCCTTCACTGGTTCAAGCTTCTAAAATGTGAAGGTGTGCTGCTTTTGTCAATTTTTTTTATTTTTTAGGTTACACCCAAAAGTGATTTATAGCTTACAACTGATACAACACCATGAAGTAGTTTTGAAATATTTAAATACTGAGCTAATACCCCTAAAGGATAAGATGTGTGGTGTTCAATACTTTCCTTATTGTCAACCAAAGTCAGTTATTCCATTTCCTTGAATTGCTTTGTGTGTCTCTTCGCTCTCCTCGCCGCCACCATTCTTGTCCTATCATAGTTCAGGAAACAGCCTTTAATCTGTCAGAAAAGTGAAGCACTAATCTTTCTGAGTAATTACCCTGCAGCCTTTCCAAGAAACACATTAGCACTCTCTTGCTCTTACACACCTGTGCTCAGTGGTCCTCCTTCAAGCCTCTTTGCATTTCAGCCTGGAGAGCGGTGGCACTTCCTCCAGTGAACTCCGGCCTCCCTGCTCTCATTATTACTGCCTTCCCACACACACACACACACACACACACACACACACACACACACACACACACACACACACACACACATGCACACACTCTTCTCACCAATCTACTTCTTCATACTCTTTTTCCACCCTCTCTGTCAATTTCTTTTTGGTGTCCTGGCCTCTTTCACAGCCTGACTCTCATCCTAATTGTCTGACTCCCACTAGCGATTTGCAAGGTGTCAGACTCAAAGGGTAGTCCCCCACTTTACCACAGTTCATTCTCTTTTTCAATTTTTCCACTTAAAAAGTAACCATGTGTTGATGTAAGAAGGTGCTACATGTGGGTATATACCTTTTTTTATAAAGGGACAATTCTCACTTCATAAGTTACAATCTGAATTCCTAACGGTGTAGCTACAGAAAGCCGCAGCACTGCTCCTCTGTGATTCTTCGGAACAACACCAACACAGGTTTGATCGCTCAGTATGTCAGGATGCAAACACACAAAAAAGCTGCAGGTGCGAGACGCTGCGGCTGGATTGACACGCCGCTGCATTTTAATGATGTGTTTTACCACATTGTGACAGTTGCTTTATGCTCTTCTGTTTTGTATTTCTGTCTTGTTTTTGCTTCTTGATTCTTCACAAGGATGAGAAACAGCTTGTCTAATTTTACAAGAGGAGGAGGAAAAAAATGTTTTTAGGGATACAGAATTCTCCTTATATTTACCCAAGCCATTCTCTATCGCAGGGGTAATTTCACAGCACAGTGTTAGGAAACCAAAATGGTCTTCAATTATAGGTTTAGTGATTGACAGGCTGCATTTGATCCTTTTAAAATGCTGCTATAGTGACAACTTACTTAGCATTTTAAGATTTGAAATGAAAAACATAATTGCTAATGACAATCTTATAAAATGACATTGTTAAAGATTACACCAGATGTGTCATTTAATCAACTATTCAAGACCCACGAGGAGAAGTTATCCAAAATGAATGATAATAATAATCATTTTTCTTCTGACCTTTCCATTAAATGTCTCTCTGATGTATTATATGTCCCCTTTGAAGAAGCCCCCTATGTATGACAAACTATTTAACTGTATATAAAGTTCTTAGAACCAGCTAGTACTTTTACTTTTTATACTTTAAATAGCTTTTGTTAATAAGGCTACTTTACTTTTACTAGGGAAGGATTTTGATGTCTAACATTAACCTGTAACTATATATTTGGTTGTTGTTTAACCTTTCTTGTAATTGGTTTCACAGATGACAAAACATTTAGAGAATGATATCCTGTTCACACTGAAGACAATAAAGAGCACAATATTATTTCTTCTCACTTGCCTCTCAGGGCTTCCGTAGAATTTGGATATTTAAAAGATAAATAATCAAAATGTTCCATTCAACAAGATATAGTACAACACTAACACAGGGACCCCTGGATAAGGCCTATGACAATAAACACTACTCTATGTGTAGGTTTATACCCACTCAGCGCTCTCCCTCCCCCTGCAGGTGAGTCTTGTCCAGAAAATGGCCGCAGCCCGGGCTCCGTCTCCACGCAGCACAGCTCCCCACGCAGCACCGACTTCACCTACGCCAACAGCATCAACCAGACCCCCAACGCCACCTCAGACAGGACGTCGACCCCCAACACGCAACCCAGTGACGTCATTATCAACCGAAAGGAGAGCGAAGGCTTCGGCTTCGTCATCATCAGCTCGCTAAACAGGCCCGAGGTGTCCAGCACCAACCGTGAGTCCCCTGATTGTTCTACGAGTGTTTCGTGGAGTCAAGTAGATGCTCATCCTCTCCTACGTGCTAAACCTGGTGTCAAAGTTCTCAGACGCGTTTCATGTCCACTGAATGTGGTGGATATGAAATATGAGTTAAGTATAGTGTAGAGGTCATGACTCGTTTGAAAGTGAAGCACCTCTCTTTCTGTCTCTTCAATTATACATGCCTTCCCACGGTACGTCACTCACACACATCTCTGCTGTGAGAATCAGTGCATCGCCCACACACATGAAGGAAAGAAAAAAAGGGCTGGATGCCTTACGTAAGCCTCGGGTGAAAAGCAAAATGATAGAGACAGAAACATATTCAGTCAGTCAGAGAGTGAGCACAGACAGGCGTAATCCTGCAATCTTCCGCCAAGCACGTCTTCACCTGCAGCGTGTTTGTGTTTGAATCCTCCGACAGCTGTGCCTCATAAAATTGGCCGCATCATCGAGGGCAGCCCTGCCGACCGCTGCGGGAAGCTGAAGGTGGGAGACAGGATCCTGGCGGTGAACAGCCAGTCCATCGTCAACATGCCGCACGCTGACATCGTTAAGCTGATCAAGGACGCGGGCCTCAGCGTCAGCCTGAGGATCATCCCGCAGGAAGGTGAGAGGACACGTGGACGTGATAGATGAGGACTTTTAAAACTGCAATGCTTTGGCTAGACAATGACTAATGACAGGGATTGATTTTTGCTCCTTTAAATCAAAGCTGTAATATGAGGGGGGTTTTTTGGATTAAATGTCACTTTCATGAAGGGTGTTCTCTTCACTGAATCGACATGTGAGCATGCAAACGCTTGAACAGACCTACCGTCTCTTACTAAATGTGCGCCATTTCAGGTTCTTTTCATATCCGTGCAACAGATAGCTACTGCAAAATCACAAAAGAGAGCGAGAGTGACTTTTACTAAGACTGATGAATTACTTTTTCAGAATACATTGAAAGACGGACACATTTGTATATATTTGTTGATAATTATGGTTGATCGGTCCTTAATACATGGGTGTAAGTGTAACAAAGACGTTATCTAGAACTGTATTGCCCAAAATGCTTGCTCACTGCAAGTGGGACACATGCTCTCCTCAACAAAAACAAGCCTGTTTGCTATCCTGGTTTCTAAATGCTAAAACAAGCTCCTGATATGCTGAATGTCCACACCTCTTCGGTCGCAGAATGAAAACCCACATTTTATCTAATAATAAGGTTCCTAAAACTCAATAGGGAGCACTTAGAAAAGGTAAAAATCCCTGAGGGGCAATTCAATTTTCACTCTTTTGTTATTTACATTACATCACACACATGAAAATACACAAAAGTACACTCAGGACTGATACACATGCCTTAATGGAGAGTTGTCAGAGCAAAGGGGCTGCCAATGGTTTAGCAGCTGGGGGTTCATACAGACTGCAGCCCCTGCCAGTACAGTAGCACTTACAATTGTTTTCTCATTTTAAGCTAATGTACTTTCAGGATTCTTGCTTTTTTGAGTTTGTATAAATGGTCAGCTAAATAAAATGTAATGTCAATCTTAAAGCCTACAAAGTGTCATTCCATGTCTCCCATGCTTCCTTCTTTCTGAATCCCAGAGATCAGCAACCCCCCCTCAGCCCCCAGCTCAGAGAAGCAGAGCCCCATGGCGGTGCAACACAGCCCGAAGACCCCGCCGGCAACCGCCGCCTCGCAGCCCAACGCCGCGGCCCCGGACCCCAACCCTCCTGTCAGCCAGCCCAACCCCGCGCCCCACCAGAGTCCCGTCACCCAGCTGCCCGCCCCCCCACCTCCGACCTACACCCACGAGAGCAGGTTAGACAGCGTTGATGAGGATTACAGAGCTAGACAGGTCCCTCTCTAGGTGGCGGCAAACAGTTCTAATGACAGCTGTTTCATCCTCACGCCGTGTTACTGTGTCAAATTCACAGCTGTCTAGATTTTCTGAGGCAGTGAAGCATTTTTGTAGACAAGCTCTGTATCTGTCTCTGGGGCAAACACTGTTCCTCTGAGGATACAGGTAGGAGAGAATCACATGTCCTCATTCTCTCTACCTTTCATTCTTAACATTTTTTTGTTGTTATAGTTTCTCCTACTTTTCCTAACTCACTCCGTCGTCTCCTCTCTTTTTTCATCACTCTCTCTTTCTCCTCACTTTGTTGTATAACATCACTTAACTCTTATGCAGCGCTAAATTATTTACTTAAATAGCATCTTTATAGAAATCTGTTGAATATTTTACCAAGCGCTAAAGGGGTTCAAAATCTACAATGTCATTGCATTTCCTCTCTTCTTTACACGGTGCCTAAATATGTTTGAACTCACCAGCCTCTGAGAGAACTTGTTTTTTTATTATAATTTAATGTGATGAGAAAAGTCCCAATCTTGTTTGATGGTTGTCAGTGCAAACCAAAACAAGCCATCTCTATCAGCACATGGTGACCCAGTTAGTTAGTCAGAATATAAATGAATATAAAGAATCCTGCTGGAGATTCTTCCTTCATTCTGATTGGTTCGCTAGTTACAGGTCCGAAGTGAAGGCGAGGCAAGATGTTAAACCGGACATCAGACAGCCGCCGTTCACGGATTACCGACAGCCTCCGGTGGATTACCGGCACCCCCCTGTGGCAGACTACAGGCAGCCCCCCACGCTGGAGTACAGACACCCTCCACTGCTCGATTACAGACAACTAGCTACTGACACACGGACGTTCGCCATGCCAGACTACCGGATGCCTCCAGTTCAGGTAAGGATGTTTCCCAACACAGAAGACTGATACTGGCTCTTATAAACATTAGACAGTAGTTATTTGAGGGCATACATGAATATGTGTACATTCATAATGGATGTAATAACTGCTTGCTGCTTTTAGTAGAAAACCCACAGAATGATCACCCAGCTCTACAATTCCCTTCATGTGTGCAGAGCGCTTCAGCGTCTTTTAGCTCATTGTTTTGGTTGTATTGTAGAGTTTACGAAAATGTAATTGCTCTCTGCTAGAACAACTGTGATGACAATGTTTAAAATGACCACAAACATATTTGTTATATTTCTGCATTTTATGTCTTGTTACTTATTTATTTACCTTAGACTTCTCCAATTCTGGTTACCTCTTTATAGCTTAATACTGTTTTTGTACACATTGTATTCATGTATTTATACTTAAAGCTACAACTGTCCACCTCAATGTAGTTCATAAAAAAGACTAAATTTTTCCAGGCAGCAGGAAATAAGGGATAAAAACTTTGATTACATAACTATATGTATGTCAAATGCCACAGCAGCATTAGGGTTTATTTTCCCTTTGGTGTTGTTTGTGTATCTGAAACTGAGTAAACAAAGTACTGACATACTTCTGGGTACTTTCAATAAACTGTTTTAAATGTTAGCAGCTCCCTTGTTTACCTTTTTATACCAAATATAATAAGGTAGGTGTATATGTATGAAACAACTCTACGTTTCTGTTTTGTTTACCTTGCATTTGCTACATTCCTACTCACTTAGTGTTCTTGCTGAGTCGTGAGTCTTTTTCTGCTGTAATGGCCCGTTTTCTCCTGCGATAACATGGACTGTAATCATATCTGATCTGTGCTGCTCTCAGCTGGCGCAGGACTTCGACTTCTTCACAGTGGAGCTGGATAAAAGCGTGAAAGGCTTCGGTTTCAGCATCCGCGGAGGCCGGGAGTACAAGATGGACCTGTTCGTCCTGCGGCTGGCAGAGGACGGGCCGGCTATCCGGAACGGGAGGATGAGGGTACGTCTGATGATGTCATTTCCTCTAAGAAAGCCTCTGTTAAAAGGTTACGCTGCTTTTTCTATCTTCCCAGATTACACGGCGGAAGCTCTCTGTAATTGTCCGATGTTATCAAAGCTGCAACAGCAACTTTTTCAGAGCCGATTAGGAAAGAATCTGTCAAAAATAATTCTGAGACGGTTCGTCCTTTTTGATGAGTTATTTTTAGAAGTTGGTCTCCTCCCAATGCCTAAAACACATATCTGCTTTGCTTTTAGTATCAGATACTTTTCTGAGAGATTAAGTTAGATAAAGCATTTAACTGGGCTAACTGACTTGGCTGTTTGCATAGCATCACAATTCTCCCTCGAGCTATACAGTTGTTGCTTCTCTATTATTTAGTCAGAGAGAGCAGACACTTATTTTCAATTTTAAAAAGACTTGTAAATTGAAACAAAGCCCTTGAAACTGCTGTGTAACTCCACCTTACTTGCTCTACGTTCTCTGCTGCCAGTAACATAAATTGCAACTTACCTAGCTTTCTTCTTTTTTTAAATACAGAATGAATCCTGCATCCCGCACGTCTTTCTTGATCTTGTTCTTTCTCTCTTTTCTCTCTCGGTTGGATGTCCTCTGTTCTTTATGGCTGCTGCTGATAGCATTGGTCTGCTTTACATTCTTGATATATAATGAACCTGCCAAGGATAATGTGCGCAAAGTGCCCCGGGGGAGATATTACTTTCCCTCCTCCTCAGTGGTGTAGTCGATGAAGTCCATAAGGAGTAGAAGCAGGTGGAGGAGGGAATCTCTCTTAAGCTACAATCAGAATACAAGCTGCTAGAAAGTCTGATCAGTGGTGGAAGAAGTGTTTGTCCATTTACATGACTTTAAGAGGCCCAGCATTGTCTTTATATAGGTCTTTGTGCATGTTCGGCAAAGGCTAAAATCCCACAGTTTCTCTCCCACACACACTCCCCCCTCCAAAACTGCTGTGGGAAATAAAGTAAGTTGGAAAGAAGAAAAACAGTCTTTCTGCACAAATGTGTGTTTACTCTAATCTGTTATTATAGTTTTTACCTTTTTAGGCCTGGACAGTTTTCCTTTTTAAAGAGGAGAGTAATGCTAAATCACCTCGTCACTGTGTGAGAACAAGGTGCAGAGGAAACTTTGATCCACACCGCCGGATGCAGAGAGGAATCAATCTGCATTTGAATGTGAGAAAATGGTTGATGGGTATTTGACACGCCTGTCCCTTCGGACCTGAGAGGTGCTTTGACACATTTGAAGGTGCAGAAAGCTCACTAGCATGGTGACTCTTCAGTCTCTGACATTTTGATTTTAATCCAAGTCCATTCCTCCTCAACAGGCACTTTGTCACAACTTTAAGAAGGGAAAAAAGACATTTTGTCCCATGATAGTCAGGAAGGAGCAGAGACTAATTCTGACTAGTTAATTCCAAATTCAAGTGGCAGTGCAGAGGCTTTGAAGAGAATTGTATGAAGTGATTGGTTATTATGAAACATCATTCAGCACATTTAATTACCTCCCTAATCTTAAAACCTTCAATGAAAGAAAATCGTGCGTGGGCCGAAGTAGATTCAACACTTCCTTAATTTTCCTCCTCCGTGATCAGCATTCTCGTGGCGTCCATTCAGCTTCCCTCTTTATTAAAGATGAAAATGGAGATCGCTCTCTGCCGCTGTTAGGAGGTGAGGAGTAATGATGGAAGTGTCTTGCCTACCCCCTCTCTTCAGGCCGCTGTAATGACACCTAATGACTCCCCTCTCCCGACTGCAGTCCGCTCCTGACTTTCATTACCCCTGCCATTACCGGAGGACTTCTCCATTTGTTAGCGTAATTGGCCGCCGTGTTTTGTCCTGTTCCCCCTGAATCCTCCCCATTAGCCAACCTCGGAGCCTGTTGAAGGGCTGAGTGGTGAAGCAGGGGGG
>NW_011370908.1:57595-105745 GCF_000735185.1 Notothenia coriiceps | reverse complement strand
GGGAGAGAGTGTGACGTTTGACCCGCGACTCGGTCAAAAAACAGAGAATTGTTCCGGTAAATGGGCAGGTTATTGGTATACATCGCTGTGTCCCGAAAAGTTTCAAAGAGCTATTATGCCATCCAATTTCCACATTAAAATAAGTTATAACTGACACCAGTTCATGGCTGGTAATGCTAAATAACTAATAATTAATTATAGATCCTTAGTGATCCTTCAGTCCTTCAATATTAAATAAGCTTTGATTTAATATGCAGTGTGATCATCACAGTTGACACGTATGCAAATACACTTATTCATCTGCTTGGTTTATGGAACTTCATTTCATTTCAAACCTTTATTTAACGAGATTGGTCCCACTAGTTTTTCTTTTAATTATTTCCACAATGTATATCTCGTCAGGATTCTTAAATGCTCTTCATTTGATTCATATCTATATCTTTATTCAGATTTTAAATTGCAAAGATTTTTTTTGATGCTCCTCTTTACTATGTTCCCGATGTGAAAGGGTGCCGCGCCCTTTCAATTTGGTTTATCCCCATGCTTCACAGTGAGTGCTCCCAGAGCTTTAACGATGCAGCTTCAGCTCTGATCCACTGCTCGCTGTACTCGACTGCTCTGAAGTCAATGTTTATCAATGACTAATCAAAGTTTCCTAACGTTTTGGCAGCTTAAAGACTACTTTCCTCCTTCAAGAACAACTTTCCCATTGATATTCTATAAAACCGCTGCATTACCACGATACAAAATATCCTCCGTTGTTAATCAAGGAAAATCAAATGCAAAATGAATTCAATTAATTGCATTGGATGCGAAGTAAACCAAATATTTGGGGAGAAAAGTTCTACAAGCTCTGCAACAGAACGTCGTTCATTTGTTAAATAATTACTAATAAAACGCCTCCATAGAGTATATTCTCAAGCAATATGGAACTTATCCTCTGAATATTTTTATGTGTAAAGCAAGGTGAGATCTATAAATTCTTGATTATTTGTACCAGCGCAAAACGTCTAAACCATATATTTCCATATGGAGTGTTTTTTATTTTAACATTGGACGAGGAAAATGTGTATTTCGAACATGTCAGCTTGCATTTCTGTCTAACATTAACTTATTTGACTCTCTGTCTCATACTCCATCCAGGTTGGGGACCAAATCATTGAGATCAACGGAGAGACCACGCGGGACATGAGCCACGCCCGGGCCATCGAGCTGATCAAGTCCGGGGGCCGGCGCGTCCGCCTCCTCCTGAAGAGGGGCACGGGGCAGGTCCCAGAGTATGGTAAGTATCTACACCTTAACCTTTCTTTATCTGCAGGATCATTATTTCCTCTCTTTTAACTCATAGATTGTACTTTCATTACTGTCTTAATATCACTTTAACTCTTAATAACACTGTTCCAGCATGCATCTACTGAATATCATGTGAAATCTTCTGTCTTTATTGATTCTGTACTCTCTGCAGTTCACTATGCTGTAAACAAATAACTGTCTTTTCTATCTGGACTAACACTAGTTTATCTTCTGTCCATTTCAGTGACCTATCACTAATTGATTGGTCTAGGTTGTTACTTCCCCTTCTATAGGAATGGTATCTTCCAGTCTCTCCATGTGCATGAAAAGTGACACGCATGGCTCCCCCTATTTCTTCCTAATGGGCCACTCTAAAGACACGGTTTGTGATCATACGAATGTTTTTCTCTTCACGTAACCCTGGCTTTCTGTGCTGTGGTTTTTGTGTGTTGTGTTGTTGTAACCACCTGTTGAAGATGCACGCTGCACTTTCATAATAATTCTGCCATTTCAAAAGCTCACTTGCACAGCAGTATGTTGGCAGGAAAAAAAGTAGTTCCTGCTAAAAAAGACTGAGGCTGATTTAACCAAAACTTGGCAACTAACCTTAAGAAAGACTGATAATTAGCACTATAGGTAAGATGAGATGAGGTCAAGTAAGACAAGCTAAGGTAAGACAAGCTAAGGTAAGACAAGCTAAGGTAAGACAAGCTAAGGTAAGACAAGCTAAGGTAAGACGAGGTAAGTTAAGACAAGGTAAGTTAAGACAAGGTAAGTTAAGATGAGGTAAGGTAAGATTAGATATGGTATGGTAAGACAAGGAAATATAAGATAAGTTAAGATGAGGTAAGGCAGGATAAGATAAGGTAAGATAAGATAAGGTAAGACAAGATAAGGTAAGACAAGATAAGGTAAGAAGAGATAAGTTAAGATGAGGTAAGGTAATGTAAGATTAGGTCAGTTAAGGTAAGGCAAGACAGGGTAAGATAAGGTAAGACAAGACAAGATAAGGTAAGACAAGATAAGGTAAGACAAGATAAGGTAAGACAGGGTAACATAAGATAAGGTAATGTAAATGAAAGATAAGATAAACCTTTATTGACCCTGTAGGGAGATTCAGGGGTGAAAATATGGATTTTCGATTCTAGGTTAAACTGTACCTTTTTAAGGAAAAATTGCCCAAAAAGCTTCACTCAGCAGGAGGTTGTAATATTTTTCGATCATAACCCTCCTCCTGACCGAAAGATAAATCCTCAGCTACCTAAAGGCACAAAAATATAGCAGTACAAGCCTTAGCCCTGAGTCAGCCAGAAAGGAGATACACATAAACTGTCCGATTATTTACCGAGTGAACTCCGGCGCAACTCAGCTTGGGAGGGGACATTTATTTTTGTGACACTGCGGGTAATAAAACTCTAATGCTTCCCTCACTTTTGTGGACGAAACTCACTTTCCCGCAGAATCCCACTAGAGAGAAAGAGGTTTCAGAGGAAGCACCGCGGCACTTAAGCCCCCAGCGAGACACATTCATCAGCGTTTGGCCTTGTCGTCACCCCCCAGCCCTTAAACACAGGAAACAGAGGGTGATGGTGTTTCCCCGAGTTGGCCTTTTTCTGCCAGCAAGGGACTTAATCTCTCTGTATGGAGAGCTTTTGTAATACTTGCCTTCAGGTGCTTGTACTGCTCTGGGATCTGCACACAGGGAGTCTAACTGTGGTCAGCCAGCAGACACCGTCCTCCATCATTGCACATCGTTTGTTCCCCTGTTGTCTTAGAGCAGAAGCAGATTTCTAACCATGTTCTGCGTGGGCTTGATTCACCATGTTCATCACTTGTAGGTTACAGGCACCTTATTTGCACACAGGAAGGTTATGCAAATCGTCTATGCTGATTAATCCGACAATTTAAAACATTAGCATACCGATGTTCAAGGGAGCAAGTTATTTTCAGATTCTTTTTCAGGAACAGCTGATTGCAAAAATAGAAGTGTGATGATGGCATAAAAACATATGGTTTGTGCATGTGCATGATACTTAGTGTGTGCCTGTCTGTGTGTGTTGTGGTGCCTCTATCTAGCATTAGATCTGCAGCTCAGGGACACATATTCATCAAATGCGAAAAATTAAGAATGCTCTGAAAAAAAACACTTAGTACTTTGTGCTATTTATATCAAAGTGACACTACAACAAACTAAAGAACAACCTTTCAGATATACCCTCAGGAGTCACTAAATATTGGATTCACATTCATCAGGTGGACACAAGCGCGACTGCAAATGAATGCTAATGCTGCTCTGGTTCAGCTGGATGTGAAATGATCACAACTTTTTAACTTTAGAGTTAACTTATAAAGATATGTATGCGTTGAGTTTAATAGCTTCTTTCCTCTGCAACCAAATGATATCTTATTGCAGTATTAGGAAGTCAAATCTCTGATAAGAACAGGCCGAACCATTTTAATGGTCCTTCCATACAAAACAATTGTAAATATTGTTTTCTGTTACGGAGACTCAGCAGAAGCAGTATTGCAGCTTATACTGAGCTCAACACAAGCATTAACACAGCAGGTGATAATCACAGCTGCCTGAATCCATCACACAAACACACACACACATACACATACACATACACAGGGTCCTTTATCAACGTCCTTGAAACAGCAGCAAACTATAGGTATAAGAATTAGAACCAGCCCTCAATAATAATACTAAGCAACGTATATATTTAGTACCTCAAACAGTTACAAAGGGCTTTTAAATGAAAACCGAACAAATGTTATGGCCAAATAGAATGCAAATGAACTAAGAACCAGGAACTACACACATAAAGGATACCCAGGCCCTCTCTCCCCCTCTCACCCCTGGATGTAATGTGCTCCAACGCTGCGTGGTAGTGGGCTTATAATTGGGTCTCGTGGCGTCGCTGTAGCTAGGCGAGCTCTGCCCCCTGCCCGGCCCGCAGAAAGTGACTGATGGCCGAGGGAGCGAGAGCCATCGGAGCAGAAACAGAAGCTAACAGTCCGTGAGAGTGGAGAGTAGCGGAGGAGTGATCTGCAGATTCACTGCAGCTGTGGATACACACTTTTCCAGGCTTAAGAGAGAGAGAGAGAGAGACACTCGGCCCCCGAGGGTTCCATTCTCGCTAAAGCACCACCCTGTTTGGCACATCATCCATTTCATTAAACCTGTTTTCGATTTTCCGCCAAGGTCTCAGATTGACCTGGGCTCTAAAGAGAGCTGCGGAGGCAGATTGATAAAAGCAGTGGTGACCCCGTGACACGTCCAGGAGTCTGTTGTAGTGCCGCTCTGATATTTACTCCCAGCTTGTAGAATAGAAGCGATTGCTGTGCTGATTGTTCTTAATGTATTGTTTGGTTGTGCAGTGGCATGCATGCAAGCTTCAAAGCAGAAGTGTGTGTGTGTGATTTTCACATTATTGCCCGCAGATAATGCCGCCCCATGGGATGCTCGCCCTTCAGCCTCCCCAAGCCTGTCGGAAGTAGCCCCTCCCATCGACAGCCTCTCCATGCCATCGCCTTCATCTCATCTGGCCCCCGACCCCGCTCACCTGTCGCCTCTGGACGTCCCGCGAGACCCGGTCGGCAAGACGGAGCGACCGAAGAGCCCCCAGAAGGCCGAGCTGCCCAACCGGGATCTGACCAGCCAGGGGAGGAGAGGGAGCAGCAGAGCCAAGAAGGAGGGTGGCAGGTCCACCCACAAGGGGCCCAGGGTCCCGCAGACTACTGAGGGGGAGGGGAGTGGGGAGCCCAAACCCTCCAGGAGCACCAGAGGGAGATCCAAGGAGAGAAACCTCCAGAGAGAGTCCACCGAGTCTCCACAGCTCCCACACACTAACGGGACCAGCAGGGGGGATGTGGAGCGTTACGGGGGGGTGCAACAGGGGGAGTCTGAGAGGAGCCTGGGAGAGAGCCGGCCCAGTCTGCCCCAAAAGAGCAGCAGCGCGGCGGGGAGGAAGGCCACGGTCTCCCCCGGGCCCTGGAAGATCCCTGGCTCAGACAAGCTGCCCAGCACGCTGCGCACAGGCACCTCCACCCTGAGCAGGTAACCCCCCGGCCCCCCGCAGGACACACCCACCTGACCCCTCCTCACTTCCTGCCCCCCGTCAGCCCCCCTCCACTCCATCCCAATCTCCAGAGACAAAACCACGGGGGGGTGCAGGGTGATCTGGACCACGTGTTTTTAGAGTTTTATTTATGATATTGTACTCTAAATTATTTTGAGAAATATTTTACACCAACCACCTTAAGAACTGGAAAACCATCCACTTTATATAAAAAATAATAATATGGAAGAGCAAGTAGAATGTGGGAAGAATCACAAACTTTAAAGATCTCCCTGAGAAGAACATGCAAATAAAAACAACTGGCAGGAGGAAACTGTCGGCTGTGATGGGATTTTTTTATAAATATATATATATATCTTCAAAACGGATTCTGTTTTATGGAATGTTACAGAGAAGGTTTGCCTGTTTTTGACGAGAGCGAATGGAACAAAGAGTGACAGCGGAGATGAGATCTACTCATCGACAGAACTTTGCCTTAAAGGAGAGACTGTGTGGGCCTGGATCTATCACAAGATTATAGACAAAGATATATTATAATGAATATGTGGGATCATTTTGTAAATAAGATCATCTTTAAGTGAATTGAGCTGGATGGAAGTGGATTCTAGCCCGCGCTAAACCACGAGCTAAACGGCGCTACATGGACGGATGTGATGCAGGTCGGGCTCTCGGCTGCAGTTCTCCGTTTTCTTTGCGCTTGAATCATCCAGAGTTCAGTGGGGATATCTTCTCAATCCATTTTTCTCATTTCTGTGCGAAACGAAAAAAAGCAATCCGTGACGGCGGTGTCCAGCCGGACGCTGAGAGGAAGGAGCTCGCAGGACAGCGACCGAGGGGCAGAGTGCCTTAGACTGAGACAGAGTGGCTTTTAGGTCAAAGGTCAAACTCCAAACCACTTAAGAGGGTTCAAAACAGGCTGCTATACAACACCAACTCTACAGATATGAATAATAAACTGTATTTTTTCAGATACCAGTGTGATAGTGAAATATATAACTTATTTCACAAGCTTATGTATGAAAACAAAGTCCATAATCAGAACTGTTGACTTCATTTTGCGTCAGGACAGTTTTCATTACTTCTTTTTTTTGGACGGTGTGTTCAAATGTCAGTACAGAGCAGGGCTTTGCACCCAAACCAAACTAAAGTACTAAGATCTGACGTGGTCTGAAGCTCGCTCACCTAACAATCTGTGAGTGAATGAGAGCGCTCCATTCTGAATATGAAGCCTTTCTATCGTTTCCTGATCGAATGATGAGAGGATGCACCTGTCGCAGCGACTTTCAGTGAATGACTAAGATTAGTTTTTGGTGATTCTTTCTACACTGTGTCAAATAAACATCTACATGCCAAAGCTCCCTGTAGATCAGAAACATGTTCAGCTCACACACCTGCTCCAGAACTGGACTTATTTGAAGGTCTTATTTCCATGTTTACATTTTTATACTACCTAAAAATTGACAATTTGCTAAGCCCTGTCCCCCTGTTGCTATGCCTGTCAAGTGTTCCATTCTGGCACGACACATTTAATAAAAGTAGCCGATTACCAACGTTTTTCTACCCAGTTTTAATAAACTTGGTCTATGATTTTGCACCGAAGTAAACAAAAGCCGCTTCTCATTTCTCGCAACACACTGTCACTTGCCTGTATTATCAGCTGTAGCTAGCTTTTGAAGCTAATATGAGGCTCTATGAGTTGGTCGGAAACTGTCTCTGGCTCTTGCTGCTGACTTATTTTAAAACAAGAATCTTGCAAAAAGGGGTCTTAAACGTGACTTCAAAGCTTCATACTTGAGCTAATAGTGGATAATGCTACATGTCACAAGGGGAACATCATTTGTGGATAATTTGTGTCGGTTATTGCCGGGTAGAGCCTATTAGTGCTAGTATTTAAGATATAAAAAAATCTATATGTGATCACATACTCAAATCCAATGAAAAACAGGACAGCTGCTAACGTTGGTAAAGAATAATAGAATAAAAACATTTATAACTCTTGAAATGCTGAGTATTGCTCAGACTACAGCCTCATGCTCATTGCTTCACATTTTGTAGAAATCCAAAGCTTGATGCTAAGCTGTGATTGAACACTTTATGTTCAGGGGAAGGGGGTTTTACACAAATTGTCAATTTTGAGATCAACAAATCAGCCACAGCGAGGGAAGCATTTCCTGTGAATTATCCAACACTCACAGTCATAATCCCAGAGCAGAGCTCTCCTCCCTGTGCTGGAGGAAGTGCAAACAGTGTTTAAAGAATAAAAGAACAAACGGAGACAAGTCATTATGTTTGCCATTGTGATCCGTAATTACATAAAGAATAAGCCGAGTGACTTTAAAGCACAATCTCTCACAGAGGCTTGGAGAAAGATAAGGAGAAAATCAGCAGCCAGACCCAGACCTGCAGTCACATGTAACGGCTGTGCAGAGGACGAAATCACACAAAAAAAGGCCATAAACTAACTTTAACATTTAAAAAAAGCCTCCACACTGAATCATTATGCACCATTTGACCAGACTTCTTCTTTATTTTCAGTTGAAATGTAAAAAGAATGCATATTTTTGCTCAACCTTTGCACAACTCACTGCTTTGAACATCTGAGCTGTCTCCATTGAGCAAAATTGTAAGTAGTTTGCTATGGAAAGCAAAAACAAACAAAAAAAACATCCAGAAGTGTGAAAGTGTGTGTGTGTGGAAACAACACACCCCGCGGCTCGGTATCACTGTGTAGTGTTATAGCAGTGTATAGACCCTGAACAAATATCTCTATAAATATGACTCCGTGTACTATTGATGGTCACAAAGACTGTAAGTGGAGCAACTATTTTTATGAAATGCAACACTATGGATATATTAACTTTTGCAAAAATCTTGTTTACCTGTATGATACTCTGAAAAGCTGTCAAAATAAAGGAAAATCTTGACACAACATGAAAGAGTTATTTGGGACGAGCTGCTGTGTGATTAATTATGGGTGTTTTTTTATTAAAGCGTACACTTAAAGATAACATTGATATTCTTCACCTGCCCTGTTTAATACTTATAACCAGGATACACCACACTATGATGGAGTTGTGAACTAGTTGTTTCCTCAGGCTGAGACGTACTAAGGAGCCTCATGTTTAAAATAGATGGAGTGCCCCTTTAAGGTTTAATATATCTCATGCCTTTTTTCAGTGGATATAGTTTGCCCTGTTGTCAAAAACTTTATTAACCAATTTCTGATGAAATATTTATTTTATTTTGAAATGTTCTCATAGGCAAGCCCTTAACTGAGCACACATTTGAAGACATTTCCAAAACTGGTCAACCAAGAAGGATGAAGAGTGCATTTTTTGATCATACTATATTTGTTAACTTTGGGCACAGATAGAACTAATGTTCCCATGTGCCCAAAGACTAAATATAGTAAACGATTTCAAGACTTTAGAGCAAAGCGAACAAGCATTTCTCCTTACTACATGTTTTACCATTTTAATATTAGACTACAGTATTCTGATTAAACTATGATGCTTCTTGTATGAGTTCACAACTTCATTATAATCTGTTAAAAACATTTATCAAATGTATACTGTATTTACTTCTTAGAAATTTGACATACGGAAGTGTCCTTTTTAAAATCTTAGTTGTTTTGTATTTGTATTGTAGTGCCACTGTTTGGCCACATGGGGACATATCATAAGCCAAGTAGTGAAGAACAGAGAATAATACTTTTATTAGGAATTGGCCCTAATAACTTGATTTGCTCAATGAAAAAAAAAGTTTTATATGTAAAAATATTTTTATTGCTGATATATTACTCTCAAACATATTCAGGTTGAATAGAAAATCCAATGCTTCATGCTTTCTGGGTCAATTCTCCGTATCTCCACTCGAGGTCAGTATAGACCAGTCTTTTGTTTTCATGGTGTTTGGTTTCATAATTCTTGAACTTACATAAAGTTGTTATTAGGGTTGAAGG
Source organism: Notothenia coriiceps (assembly GCF_000735185.1). Taxonomy (NCBI): domain Eukaryota; kingdom Metazoa; phylum Chordata; class Actinopteri; order Perciformes; family Nototheniidae; genus Notothenia; species Notothenia coriiceps. The sequence goes on along the minus strand of NW_011370908.1, from coordinate 96,409 downwards.
TATTTTATAATGCGATGTTGTGAGTTTAAAAACCGGAAAGACATTTATATGATCTTGAATCTCTTTTGCAGCTTCTGGAAATTGAAAGACACTTCCTGCATTTGATATTGAGGTTTTCACACGTACATCCTGTTGCAATACATTTGAAAACGTGAAATTCAGATTGCATTTTCTGTCATGATGAATAGGATTCTACATTTAGGCAAACCGTAGACTTGATTTGAAGTATTCTAAGTATGGCTCTGCTTCTGCTTTGCCTTATATCTTATTGTGAACACTATATCAAACTGCTTTTCCTTTATCAAAGCAAACAGACTAAAGAAGCACAGGGTGAGAGGACCACGGGAGGGGCAGAAGAAGCAGCTCTCCTGCAGGGGTCCGCCCGGGGGGGGGTGGCTGCCTGGTGCCTGCTGGAAGCCTCTGGTGTTCTCCGTGGGGGGAATCAATCAGAACTGAAGTCATGTCAGCATCTGAGAGAGATGCAGAACAGAACAGCCTGAACACTGTTGTGCTCCTCCTGAAGAGACACTGAGGACACTGGAGCTGCACACAACCTTCTTCTACTTGTTTACTCATTGTTCAAATCAAGTAAAGTATACGTTTAATGGCATATACAATGACAGCATCCTCCCTGACTTTCAGGTAATCAAATGATGAGCATGGTGTTACAGCACCTTTAAGAGTTGAAATGTTAATCTAACATGCACAAATGTTAACCCATATGGCTCAATGGCCTGGCTCTCAGTCCAATATAGCACACACACTGCCCTATATGTGTCTCCAGAACACATAATCACACACTAATGTTATTAACAGCGGACATGGATCACATTAGTTGCTTGTCAGCATTTGATGGATTGCTTCACCTCTTCCTCCGACATCTAGTGCCCCTTCACTGAATTGCTTTTCATCAACACAGAACACATTGCCGGTAGAATAACTGCAGAGACAATGGATTCATCCTTCAAGAAGACTTCTCTGTTTGGCACTAAAAAGAAAAGGTTAACAGCACCTCTTGTGATCAGGGGCTTCAGTATAGGTCTCGAATTGCCTTGCTTTCAGCTGGCAGCAACCTTATGCTTTCCTCTGAAGTGAGACAGTCATTGTTTGCCTGCAAAGAAGAGTAGATCCCACATTCACCTCATTTGCACTGCTTCACCTGAGGCTATGTTGACAAAACAGGAGAAGTATTTTCCCATGCTGTTATTTAACCAGATTTTCTGAGAGTAGGAAAAAGAATCAACTCATTTGGGCGCAGCACAGACTCTACAAAGTTCATTCATGCTGTGTAAACATAAAACACAGTAATCAGTATTACATGTTTCAAATGTGTCCCTAACTCTTTGTAAAACTACCTCCATAGAAGACAAACATTTTAGGTTCAACAAGTAGCTGAACAGCAATGATTAGCTGCAGAAGAGGCTGTGGGTGGGCCTGTTGGTGTGGCATTATTTTTATTTGTTTAAATTGAGAGAGATCGTCCTCTTAAAGCAAATCCTGTCATGGCCACTTTGAGGTTCATGGTTCAAAAGTCACATCATGCTCTGTTGGCACATGATCACATGCAAACCTCTTATACCATCTGCAGAGGTCATTCTTTCACTGCTGTACGGATTGTTATATAATTATTCTGTCGATTATATTCTGTTCAGATAGATTTAACTCTGTGCCTTTCAGCCTAGTGCATTGCAATTATGACTTGGAGTCGTTATTAGAGCTGTAAGATAATGGCACCAACTGGAGTTTTAAGTGTCCTTCAGGCAACAGGCTGGACCATATAGTGATGCCTGGTACTTCAAAACATTAATTATGCATCAGTGCTTTGCAATGGGGAAGGGGAAATGATTGGTCTTGCATGGTTTTTATGTTGATGTCAATAGAAGGGGTCTGTCCTGACACGTTTAGCTGCAGAATGAACAATGGGTTCAGGTTAAGAGCGATCAATGGACAATCATTTTGGAGATAATTTGTGAATTGTTTCCAATCATTTAGAGACACTTAAAGTGTGTCATGTCATTAATTAAGCATGCATAATGTTAACTCATTGTATTGAATGTTTATTTATTGGATTACAGTATATATTTAAAGTATAAAACCACAAGAATAGGCTGTCTCGCCATCATCCTTACTGTATACTGTATATTCTCTGTTGTTTTGCTTTATGAACTAAAAAAACAGTTTGAAAGTATTCCTTATTCTGTTAGCATAGGCTCTTAATTTCCTATTATCAATGTCATGCATTCTTCAAGCTTTTGCATGATAATTCTAGCCTTTTAAAAGAAAATATATTGTCAAAACTACATTATGTTTGTTTTGCAATATCAACATGTAAACGTTATGTTTCGGTAATAATACATATATGTGTGTGTGGGTTGGAAAATACCTGATTTTTTTTATTGTGATAATTCGTGATTAAATCGCTTTTAAACGAATAATATATATCTATACGCTACGTTCATTTCTCAGATTTTGAATGAGATTTTGGCGTGACGTTCGGTCTGCACTCGACTGAACGGCGTGTGTATACCGGCGGGAAGAGGGGAGGGCCCACGCGCGGGCTGAAGCTCTCTCCCCACCCAGTGTCTCTCTCTCTCAGTGTGGCAGTCTGTCTACCTGCTGCGGACCCAGACAGGCAGGCAGTCCGGAGCCGTGGAGCTATCCCAGCAGCCAGAGCCCAGGGGCGGCCGGTGGGAGGAGGCAGAGAGTCCGCAGCAACACTCAGCCTCTTTGACAGCCGTCGGAGGAAGGAGCCACCTGCACCAACACATGTCTACGGTAAGAATTATTGTATTCCTTTAATTTAATGTATTCAGGATGTAAATATGTATTTTTAGGAAGCAGAGAGGTGTCGTGGTACGCCGCTACCGAGGCGTCTTTCTGTGGTTTTGTCGGCTGTGATTGGAGCCGTGGGAGTGGGCATCTCCACACCGGGGCTGGAAACATCTCCCAGCACATACCGCTGGTAAAAAAGTGTTTTTGCTTTTTTATTATTCGTTTGTTTCAGTCTTAAGGTGTGAGTTGAGTAGGGGGTTGGCACGAGGCTGTGCAGCCGCTTCTAATAGCAGGATGGCGGGCGGCTCAGCTCGCGCCGCTGTCAGCGTGCAGCAGCTGCAGGCAAGATAACATAACAGCCGTTAACTAACTCTGACAAAACAGGAAGTACGCGCTTTGACCTTCAAAATAAGATCAGGATAAATAATACATATCAAATAAATATTAGATTAACAACTGAACAATATTGTAGATGCTTTTAGCTTAACCAGTTGCAGTATTAAATTGGTAAAACAAAACGTTATTTCTGATAAAAATGCCCTCACAATTGACCCGTACTCATCTCCACCTTGCCCAAAAAGAGGCCTTAAAAGCAATGGTGGATTCATGCCAAGTTAGTTTGCCTTGTTTTGACAACATATCAGCCTTGTTTCACTAGATATTCCCCCGAAGTAGCAGTATTCTTATACCACATAAACGAAAAAAGTGTTCTATCTATTTCATATTCATAGTGTATTGGGTTTTAACTTTAATGAGTTGTTGGTGAACATATTTCGTAGCTGATAGCTTAAATTGCAAGCAAAGGTATAGTCTGTGCTTCCCGCTTCTCAAATGTTAAGATTTGCTGCTTTAAACTGCGTTACATAATGGGTAGAATTGATGTAAATATCTTGATATGGGTCATCCTGGCCTCTGAATCCCAATAGGTGTTTGAACATATTTTTCTAATGAATAAAAAAACGTTAGTGTATTAATTAATAGCAACAATTGTCAATGGTTGCATAACTAATAATGGAACTCTTTCCTTCCCTCACTTTTTGATTTTATTTTGAAAGGTTTTACCGGAAACTAAATGGTAACAATATATCTTGTTTTGACTGTGGAATGGAGCGTGTTGGCACCAGGTTGGCACGGATTTGTGAACATGTTCATTCTGCTTCAGTGTTTCATAACTGTCACGGTGATGAATAACAGTGTCTGTGACATTTAACGGACAGGGAGCCCCCATGGACGTTCCTCCTGCATGTGTGTGGTTTGAATCACTTCCCTGCTGATAGAAAAGCCATGCTGACTCATGTTCATGAGAGCATTTTGCAACTGGGCAGCAGCTTGTGTTCATTCACATTTGTTCATGTTTTTCCTCTTCTGAGACTACATTGGTCCACATCAGATAACAGATCCCAATTATAAAAGCAATTTCCTTACAGAGAAGATGTGTGTTGTTGCATAATGATTTGTACTTAGGCCACAAATTGACTTGTCACAGTTCTATTTTTAGACTTTCAGACAAGTAAACTTTACAGACTACTACATCTATACCAATTCATTTTTTTGCATTCTGTCAGCACAATTCCACTCAGGGTGTTTTGATGTGTGATCATATCCCTGTCACTATCTCATTTAACAAGAGACAAGATGAGAAAAGTGACTTTCTCAATCAGAATCACAAACAGATCCCTAATTATCATCACGACATGGCCAACATTTTGTTCTCAGATAAGTGTGCACGCACGTTCGTGAATGTGTGCTCGTTTATGTATTTTTTGTGGCCAGAAAGCATTTTAATCTCAACCTTAATTCCTTTCTGGTTTCTAAAGTTGCAAACGTGGCTTCTAAGGAAGTTGATAGTTGACATTGTTGGATTTCATTACAAAAAAAGTCCCTGTCTTATCCTCCGGGTTTATGACATCCTCTCATCTTCATATTCTTTCACAACCCTCTGTGGGTTAGGCTAGGTTAGAGGCTTGCTTTATTTCCTGTCTCCTGTAGCAGGTCTTCATACATTTTGAAACACCAAATAGATGTGTTTCCGCTCTTTCCAGTCATCTTCCCTGCATTTCCATTTACCACAGAGAGTGATAGTAGGCTCAGTACTGATGGGAGAGGAGCTATTTTATTTTTGACTTGCCTCTCCACAGTTTCAGGCAGTTTGAGAGAGTGTGTGATGTGGTTTGGGGACCGCAGTGCGCTTCCTATTCAGCAGATAAACAGCCGCTGCAAGGGTGATGTAAATCTCTTTTTATAGTGTCAGTCAGTGCAATTTTGGAGGGAAACACATATTGAGTACTGCCACCTTTCACAAATGTTTTTCATCCTACCCCATTCAACTCAATTTCTCTGAAGAACTGTATAAACAACTTGGATTGATTTCCTCCCTCAGGGCAATTCTTTGGAGGCCGAAACATAAAACATAAAAACAGTTATTGTGCATTAAAAGGAAGTGAGCTCGCAGCTAACACTTGGTCAAATGACCGTGGTGAAACGTTGTCAGCTAAAAGTCTCTGTTACTTCTATGGTCAAGAACCAATGTTTCTATCAAGAAATGCACTGTGAGGAGCACTGTGATTAGTATGACGTTGAACTTAGGTCCATGTGGGTAGACCAAATATATATTACCTAGATTGGTTGATGGGGGAAATATCCTGAGAAAAATAATAAAAAATGTCCCCAGATTACAGTCGTAATATTATTTTCTGAGATAAATGTGTATATTTACACATTTATCTTGTATTTTATTTATCTAAAACACTACAGCAAGTTATGCAAAACATGTATCTTTAATCTAACATATATTGTATACTATAATTGTATAGTGAATTGGCTACAGAAACACTGGTAGGGTGAAGGCTCAATTCACATGGGTCACCTTGCAATGACGGATCGGGGGTATTCTGATGAAGTGAATGACATTGAACCCCCGATGGACAGTGTGTCCCTGGAGGAGAATGGAGAGCATTTAGAGGCAGTGAGTCACCCAGTGTTGATGAATAGAGCCAATGACCCCCAGATACAGCACAAGGCCACTCTAAGACGTCTTATAAAGGGGGCAGGTCGTAGTCAATAACACGTTTTGATTCAGTTTATTAGGACTATATATAGAACAAGTTACAAAGGGCTACAACAAATCATGTCCTTCAAAAGTTTGTATTGACACTCACTGCTCCACCAGAACAGTCAATATTGGTTCACTTACTACTTATTATAATATTCTACACTATAGCCTGTTTAACCTTGTGTAGCTTTTGTGGAGGAAGTTAATTATCTTGCAAGTGATGAGCTGGTAGGTGTTGCAACATCACTTTCCTGGTTACAGTAATCTGTTGTTGAGTGGAAGAGAAACATGATACTGCAGGTGTGGCCGAGCTCTGAAGATTACACATTTAAAAGAAGTAATGCTACTCAACACAAGGATAATCCTCCCTCGGCCTCAGGGCTGCAATTTCTATCCAATCATGTCCAAATAAACTTGAATACTTGAAGGTTTATCAAATCAAATCAAATCAAATAAAGTTTTATTTATATAGCACATTTATAAACGATTTTTGGTCGAGCCAAAGTGCTGTATATATAATAAAAATAGCCTACAGTAGAGACACTTTACAGCAAATACAACAGCACAGATTGTTCACAATATCAGTATGAGAAAAAAACGACACCCTCTATCCTTAGACCCTCACGTCGTACAAGGAAAAACTTCCGGAGAAAACCCCACAGTTTAAAGGGGGGAAAAAAATGGGAGAAACCTCAGGGAGAGCAACAGAGGAGGGATCCCTCTCCCAGGATGGACAGACGTGCAATAGATGCCGTGTGTAAATCGAAGGGATAATACATTTTACAGCATAGGTAGTCCAAATGTTAGGAAATGCATGTGTCTGTAATAAGAAGATGAATCTACGAAGATGTCAAGCATAATCCTGTGGGATTGGGTTTACTGTATGAGAGAGGTGATTAACCTGATGAGTAACCACCCAGGAGAGGAGAGCAATGTGATGATACGACCATATTCACTAGAAGTGGGGAGAAAAGGCAAAAACTACTATTTGCACTTAGTTTGGGGGTGGCGTTAAACATCTACTCTCTGTGTATGTGGTGGTTTACACATTCTGCAAACGTAAATCAAACTGTATCCCTCCATTGAAGACTTCCCTTTTTGTTATGTGAGAAATGTCATTACAATTTGCAGATCTTAGTCAAGAGGTGACCTAAAAGCGCCATGAAGTGATGTCTTGTGTTCCCTAATGTGATCTTTTGTTGTTCCTGCGACAACCGAGGCCGGAGGCGTTATGTTTTCAGGATGTCTATCCAAGTGTGTCCCAATCTTGTGAACACAAAGTCTCAAGAACGCCTCGAGTGAATTCATTTCATTTTGGCTCAAACTTCCACTTCAACTCAACGATGAACTGATCAATATTTGTTGGACAAAGTTGAAAGTCTTTGTGACCTCATAACACATCTCAAACCCCCTCTCTTTACTATCTGTGTGTCCTTTAAGTCACAGCTCAAGGTCTTTTTCTTTAAAGGAATGGCCTCTGGGGATCATTTGGAGTGATGTTTGTCTTGGACTCCATTAGTGATGTCTGGCAGGGGGGCCCAGCCCGGCTGTGTGTGTCTGGGATGATGAGTTTTGGATGAAGGCCCAGCCCTCCTCTGTAGGGTCAGTGTGGCCGTCAGCCAGGGCTCTGCACAGCCTCCTCTTTAAACCTGACAGTCTTTGCTTTCCCCGGGACCTGAGCATACACACATAGCAGGGTGTTAGACAAACAGAGAGGAGAGGGAAGGAGCTTTTGATCGTGGCATCCTCTACGGCTACGCAGACAACACAATGAATCATAGTATTGGCCGCACAGATAGAGGAGATAAAGTCAGCCACTCCCCAGGCTGCCTTCAAGGGAACCATGAAGCCTTTTGTTAAAGGCAGATTAAAGGCCTTTACAACAAAGCGCTTAGTAAGTTCACTGTCTACAGTTGACTTTATTCTACTGTATTTACTCTGCAGGCCAAGGCCATTACATTTCGCTTTTAGTTTAGTGCTCAAACAATTAGTGGGAAATTATCTGGTCTCCACCAACCACTGGAAACTGCCTGGCTCTTTAAAAAAAAGAATATGTGCTCTGTGGAAGTGAACTGAAGATCCAGCTGATACATGTATGGCTCTGTGGGTTTGGAACTTTGAGCCTAACATATGGTCATTTGATCCATTGTGTTTATACAAGTATTAAAGAGTGGCTTTAAGTCATTTTTCAAGCAAAAATACCAAACGTTATCAATTACACTCATCATATGGGAGGATTTTCTCCTTGTCTCTGTTTTATGTCATTTTAAATTAAAACAAGGGTTTTAAACTGGAACTCAAACCAAACAAGCACTATTGTGTTAGTATTATTTTGTGAAATGATGGTATGACATACTCTTGATGGATTAGTTGGCATTTAGTAATCATTACTTGAAAAAACACGTGGGTTTGCTATCCTGGATCCAAAATGGTGGAATGAGCTCCCCATTGAAATCAGGACAGCAGAAAGCTTACACATCTTCCGGCAAAGACTAAAAACTCTTTCGACTCCACTTTGAGCGATAGAATGACTAACAAAGCACTTATATACTAACTAAGGACTGGCTTATCTAAAGCCAGTTGAGTAGCACTTGAAATGTTTTAGCTCTATGAAACCTGATGTACTTATGATTCTGTTTTCTTCAAGTTTGTATCTTCTTGGTCGAATGCACTTATTGTAAGTCGCTTTGGATAAAAGCGTCAGCTAAATGAAATGTAATGTAAATGATAAGTCTGTGCAACGATAAGACACTTTTAGTTACCTCATTATTGCTATTTCCAAAGTAATCACGTTAGCGTAGATGCCTCTTGCCACATGAAGCGCCACATTGACCCAATGAAACGTTTCCATTTGACCTCAGTTTCAGACCACATCACTCAGTGGGGCAGCAATCTACGGCTCTAGTTTGCCCCGGCGAGACCACCTCCTCACTTCAATCCCAGGAAGAGAGCAGCCTTGCTTTTAATCTCGTCTTCTAGCCTTGTACCCAGCAGAGAGCCAAAGCTGATTGCATCCCCTTTCCCTTAAACCAACCCAAACACACTTTTGCATTAACAACAACCTTGTCCTCCCGGCCCCTGGAAGAAACAGCAAATTGGCAACAACAGCAATGTTTTTAAAGGTTTGTCATGTCCTTTAGAGAGAGGTTTGTCTGCTTCAGATGCTATCATATCTTACTGGAATGAGCAGTATGTGATGGGCGGGTGTTTCCTTGTGTCACTTTTCGACAACAAAGAATGATGTTTCTGTGAAACCTGTTGCGTAGATCCTAATCTTTCCAAAGCAGCGGGAAACCTGACTTTTTAGTGTGGTGTTCATGCCTCTAGTGTTCAAATCCATCCTTGTGTTTTCCACCTCGCCTCTAATCTGCATATTGGACTGATGGATGGATGAGATACTCGAACAGCACATCAAATGACTCAATAGCTCCCGTGTCATTAATTATAAACCTCTCTGGAAGCAGCACAAGGTGAAGTAATGGAGAATGGCTGTGCATGTAGAGTAGTGCATTACTCTTAGTGTTGCGTGCTCGCTGTAATCTATCTTTGCACAGGATACTTGATTAACTGACTTGGTCACAGATATTGGTTTCCACACAAGCGAGCCAGTTGTTGTTTAAAGGCAAGGACGAAGAATGGCTTACAAGATTCTGTGTGGCAGCTGTGCAATACCGCTCTTAGTGTCACAATATTAATAAAAAATTATAATATATCCCGGATATATTATGACATGAGCTGCAGGATAAGTGACAGGGCAGCTGTGGCATTTGCCCCGGCCTGTTTCTCTGATAACGTAAACTTCCTCACCAACTACGGCCCGTTCCCACCATCCCGCATATCTGTGAGCGTGTCAGGCTGCTGAGAGCGAGGGCTCTTTGGCAGCCGCTGCGCTAATGGCTGTTTTCAAATAGGTCATAAAAGAAAACTGGGCTTTCTGTGGCTAGGGCTTTCACGGGGTATTCTTGTCAAGAATTACAAACCCACGCCTAAAATTGAAGTGAATCAAATCAAAGACTGTGTCCTAAAAACACTTATCCACTATTCCTTACATAATAAGCACTCCATATGGTTTAAGTAAAGCTGGATTTGGGGCACTTATTACCACTTACAGGCGTTTTGTTGCCAGTTTTAATGTCAGTTTATGGAAAAATCCCAGCTGTTCTTTTGCTCTGGTGATGCCGTGGTTTTTAGTTTCCAGGGGAAAGTCTTCATGTTACCACTTCTTCTGAATTCTCTTGTCCAATTCATATTTTATTTGTATGTGATCACTGATGTTGTGATACCTGTGACGTAACTGGCGAACATAAGCTGTGGTGATTTTTCCTCCTGCTTTAGTCTTGACGCGTATTGTTTCTGGTTAGGGTTGGCCTGCTTGTCTTTTTGTGAGCAGGTTAACAGATTTTCTTCGAACCTTGGTAGGAAGAACAGCACTGGCCAAACGGGGACGCTTTTAACATCTTAAGAGGATCCACTTCATGGGGAGGATACACACATTCAATTCTCCCCTCTCTAATTGACCTTCTAGTTATTCCAGTAGGTTTGTAAAAGTGACTACCTGCTGTGTATTTTAATGGTTGCACGTAAAAAAGCCGTCACCAATTCAGAGAAACTCTCCCAGTACGGACCCTGTAATAGGCCCTTTCAGCCCCCTCAACTCTCCATGGAAAAGAGGATTTACACCCTATAGAAAGACGCAGTAGAGAAATACTAGATTACATTGGATTATTATGCTATTTACAGCCAATAGACACTGATTAAGGTACTTTTCTCCTTTTTACGATGAAGCACATAGCAGTACAACTTAAACCCCTGCACTGTCTCCGATGTAAGCTGACCTCATTCTAGCCCCTCGTGTTTTTGAACTACTCTCCTGTTTGATGAAGAGAAAGTGCTGCCTGGGATTCAGACCATGATGACCACAAGTTCATGCCCTCCTGGCCCGGCAGCAGCACTGGGAGTACCATTGCCAATCTGGGTCTGAGCCAGGCATAAACTGACACAACAGCAGCTGTCACTCAGAGCCGGCTGCTGTAATTACCGAGTCCCTCCTCCGTCAGACATAATGTAGACAAGGCCCTGACGCACACACACACGGAAACATAAGCTCCCTCACAAACAGCCTTCATACAGGATGGAACCTGGCTTATGGTGTATTAAAAAAAGAAAGAGACACTGCTTAAATCCTTGAAGCCCAAAGCTAATATAATGAATTCTAATTAGATTAGCCTTTAGCTGCCTGGGAAAGGATGAAGTGGAAGAGGAGACCTGCTGGTTTTTGTGCAGTAATGCAATCTGGGATAAGAGCTCTTAAAAGTGTTGGGCAATTACGTGGGTTTGTGTAAAGGGCAATGTCACAACTTCACATACTGGAGCGGGGGGGTTAAGCTGAAGGATGTTGGGAAATGTGTTTTTAAAGCCTTGTACATGTTTAGCAAACATTTTTGTTAAGAAATGATCACGGGCATATGGCACATGTATTTGCCCCATAAAACACCATCAAGGGGGAAAGAAAATTGATTGTGTTTGTAATTGCAAGGTGCCGGTCACAGCAAACAATCAATTTGAGTAGTTTGATCACAATCTGGACTTTATTAGTTATATATGAAGTCACTCGGCTCCCTTTTTTACAGGAGCTAATATATCTAATTCATCTAATCTCATAATCAGGCCATCACCCGACCCAGGACTCGCTCATTTCCGCTCTTATCTTACCCACAGTTCCTTCCTGAAACAGAAGGAGACTTGGATGATCCTCATGCTTAAATGCACCCCAGTTTTGGCATGAGCAACAACCCAATATATTCCTGTAACTCAAGCTGGTGCTGATGCTACGCCTCCTGTAACGACACGCTGTAATGTTGGTTTTGCAAGATGAGCGTTGGCCCCTGAATCTCTCCCTCCTCCTGGCTTGAGTTTCCCAGTTGGCACTTGTGTTTTAGCTTTCGATGTCTCCATGTTGGCACCGGGATGTAAAAACGCCTGCCCAAAGTTGTAGAACTCGGCTACTCAGGGACATTTTGTTTTACAACGTTGGCTTTGTTGTTTACTGAAAGCACTGTCTTAGCACTGCCATGATTCAATTCGACTAATGCTGCCGTAATTGTTGGTTGGATTTGCAGCATTTTGTGCCCTCCCCTTCTTCTCCTCCACTGCCATCTCCGATAGCTTTTGTCCACTTATAATGGTCTCAGCCAGTGTGCAGCTGTAGCGCCCGCTTTTCTCGTGTCTCAGCAGCACCCGGCTGAACCACTAATGGAGGGCTTGTGTGAGGAAAAGCTGGAGGCAGCGTAGGAAATGCAGAGTTGCAGCTCAAATCAACCTGCAGACCTCCCGGGGAGCGAGGCTTTGAGGAAACACAGAAAAAACCTCTCAGTCAGAAGAAAAGGAAAGATGAAATAAGGCCAGAGTGCTGCCGAGTTGTTTTCTTACGCCTTCAGCATCTCCAAACTTTACTTTGAAAAGACCCTGTGGCTTTGGACACGACGCAGTACTTTGTCAAGATGGCATCATAACCTGAGAAGCTGGTCCCTGGAGGTTTCAGCGCGCGTCCTTGCTGTCCAGTACTTTGACATTTTTTCTTTCAAGTCTTAAAACAGACTGTAAAAAGCATGCTTATCTTATTCATCAGTGACGACACAACAAGGTTAATAATGACACACATTGTCTGAGCTTTATTCTGCTCGTCCTTCACGACGCATATGATTGAAGAGGACAGGATCCGGGAATTATAAAAACTATCAGGCAGCCTGGAAAAAAGGCAAATTACCCAGTAGGGCTTTGTATTGTTAAGAAATGACAGTACAAGTACCTTTCAACCCTTAAGGTGATACAGATACCAACAGAATACTTAGTTGAATACCATTTATTTAAATGTATTCCTATTTTTTCATGTTAATGAAAGTATTCAGTTGCATTGATGCAAAACACTTCTCATCCCCATCCATAGAACAGACTGTACGTGTTGTAGCTGCTGCAATAGTGTGCTAATCACATGGCACATTAAAACAATGAATCCTTACAGTGATTGGCTGCGAGAAAAACAAACAAAAACTCCTACTTTTTAAAATGTTGGTACAAAAATGATTGGTTGCAGGTATCCATTGACCGGAGAATTGTAGAAAGGTGCTACTTGCTTACCTTCACCTTGCCTCGGTAAACACTTGCATTTTAATACGAATAAACAGACAAACTGTACTTCAGGACATAATAGCCTCTCTGGCAGACCTCAGAAGAATGCAAGGGATGTGCGCGTCCATTCCTCCACTTTTCCAGCTGCAGGAACATTTCCATTGTCAGGCGTTAATCCGTAGTGACTTTCAGCCCCCCCGCTCTCGTCCTTGGGCACACAGGGACTCTGTGTAGCACAAAACAGGAATGTCAGGGGCCTCCGTCAGCAGAAGACCTTGACCGACCTTCTTAATTCAGTGTCTCTGCATACAGAGTAGTAGATCTGCAGATATTACCTTGTGTGTAAATTATATATAGGATTAGAGGACCTGTCGGAATTTGTGTGAATGTAAATCTCAGTTGACTTTGCTTTCAGCCTGAAAGCCTTAGTTTGTGTGATGCATCGTTTCCACTGCAAACCAGAGGAAGACATAATCAAACACACACACGTCTTTTTTTTGTGTGTTTAAGGGAGTGTAATTCAATATTGTTAGCGCAGAAGGCAGAATGAAAGGAAAGCAAGTAAACACAAGATTGTTTTGTTATCTGGGCCGCGGCTGGCTCGAGGGGTTTTGATTTCTGTTTTCTGTCTTTGCGCAGACATGCCGGGAATCTGCAGCTCGGAGAGAGAGAATCAAACAAGCAGACTTGAAGGATTTTTTTTCATCTTTGGTACAAATCACAAGCTCCACTGAGTCACTAAAAGTGCTGCTGATCCAGCGTCAGCCTTGGCTAAATGTTGTGCTATTGTTGCCAAGTGCAAACGTTTTATTGGTAGGTGGCATCCTTATCAGCACTTTCTTTGACATGCTGGTTAGCAGATGTTGGACAGGACTTGACGTGCTCAGAGACAGGAAGCTGTCATCGTGCCTTCAAGAAGCGTGTGTTTGTGCATCATTGTCATGGTTGTGAGCTATTAGCCCACACATCCAACACAACGCTTTGATCAGAGAGACCCATATCTGCAGCATGCCTTACAGAGGACAACAGCAGAAGTCACATGACGGCTCAGATTGATGTCAGTTATTGCCTAAAGAAAGAAATGTTAAAAGCCATACAGTTACAAATGTGCTGTGCCTCAACATAATATATTGTGTTTATTAGAATGCTTTCATAAATTCACTTTTTGACATCCTCAAACTGTATCCTACAATTGTATTTTCTGGACTAGATTTTACGAGGTGAACATTCTCTCCTGTCTGAAACACAGTCTGAATTAGCGGCATATTATCGACTGTGATAAACCAGCAGCCATACTTATCTATTCTTGATTTGCACATCTACGCAGGGCTTTCCTGGAGCCATAGTCCCGCCATAATAAACATCCAACGTCTCATTTTTCTCAAGCGGCTATAAACGCCTGCTGTTATATTGTTGTCTCTGTGGGTTTGACTGTAAATATTTGGCAGCACAATATAGCTACCAAACAGAAGCACAGAACTGCAACAAATCCACAATAAGTGTGTCCTTCTCTTGTATGTTTGAAGCCATATTGTTACAGATAAACTGTGCCGCTTCTTACTCTTGATAATCCATGGAACACTAACTCGTCCATTATGACTTTCTATGTTACTTTTTCCATAATGGATTTCACTGTTTTTCAAGCAAAAATGTCAACATGTGTTGGTTTCAGCTTCCTAAATGTAATGTTTTTTTTCTTTTGCATGTTGTACATTTAAAGGTGGGGTAGGTCATTTTGGAGAAACCAGCTCGAGTGCGCTAGAATTTGAAAATACACAGCCGGAAAAAATCTGCCACTTCCTTACAGAGCCCCTCCTCCAAAACACACGAACGTGCACATGACCAATGAGGGCACGAGATAAGTTTCTGCAGAGATGGAAGGCTGACAGGCAGGTANACCTTCCGACTGTCCCGTCCGATCCGGTAGGTCAATCAGGCTATACTATATTATTGTCACATAGAGCTCGCCAAAAGTTTCGCAATGGAATGGGGTGGAAATTACACGCAGATATTAGGAAGTGACGACCGAGTCAGTCAGGGCGAACGCTAAAAACGTTTGATATTGTACCACGTCGTTTTTACTTAAATTCAATTTATTTTCTTTTACGGACGAACCATACCCATAAAAATCGTTCTGTAATGTGGTGTGTGATTCATGAACCCACGTCTACCCCTAATAAAAGTCGACGTTTAATTGGTGTGTAACACAGCTTGATCACGAGAAAACGTGTTCTGACACAGACTCCCTACACGTGTACAAGTCTAACAGTGATCATCACCCAATAAATAAGGAAAATTTTACAACCTTGTACCTCAAGAATAACCGTTTCCTCCTTATACGACCCATGTAGTCTCGATACCGACAAGTCGCGATTCTAAGAACACACATAAAACCGAAATTGATCATTTTGATACATTTAATGATACTCGGAGAGATTTTTCTGATTTTTCCGCTAATCAAAGTGAGTCTTAACCCCTTATTACACCACATATATACACATTGGTGATAAGTCATCACGGAATTTTATAGTCTGCCGTGGGGGTACGTCGGTCTTAAGCGTTGTAGAACCGGTACCGATAAGATGCATCCACCCTAATGTGCGTGCGCACACTTCACCAGACCAAGCACTTTACCACATTATGATGGTCTCACCAAAGAGAAAGGGTGGACCGCTGACGAGCCAGCACTTTCGTCCTACTCATCTGTCGCCTCTACCTCTACCTCGCTCCTCCTCTGGCCGACTCCCCTCTACGAGCGACGTGTCAACGTCGTCGTCGCATTTAATTCAGGCCGTCCGTCGCCGAGGGCGTTCGTCCTTTAGAGGCACCCGACCTCCACGAGGGTGGAAGGAGTCGGCGGCGCAGAGAGTGCGAGCGCCAGCTCTCTCGGCCGGTGTTTCACCACTCCCCGTCGGTCCCCTTTTTCTAATCTCCGGACGAGTCTCCTCCCCTCCCTATCATCTAGAACACTGACGAGGAGGAAGTACACTCTACAATCAAACTCAATAGTCCACGTATTGAGCCACGTTTGCTAACCAGGTCTCTTCCGCTACACAAACTGTCGGAAACTATAAACCACCGCCGTGTAGCACAACACGCAGGCCAGGTTCACGCGAAAAAGTGGGGACCCTTTTCGAGGTGAAAGGACCAGAAAAGAGGGAGGTGTATGCCGGGAGAATGGGGGCAACGCACACGAGAGAACGCTAGTCGAGAACAGGGAATTCAACAGAAATTGAACGAGGGTTCGGCATGGGAGGTGTGTGGGAGACGTTTTGGGAGTACACCTGTCCCTGCGACCCGACTTGTAGACCCCCCACCCCCACCTACCGGGTCCCACCTCTCGTCCGAACACGGTCTGTTCACCACTACTTTGCACCCCTCTTTTCCGGGTGGGGTCCCACGTCACCCCAAGTGTAGAGAGAGGTGAGACGGTTTCCGACAGCTACAGGAGGGACGGCGCTCCACACTGCAAACTGGACCACCGCAAACTTATCTCGTGCCCTCATTGTTCATGTGCGCGTTCGTGTGTGTTGGAGGAGGGGCTCTGTAAGGAAGTGGCAGATCTTTTCCGGCTGTGTATTTTCAAATTCTAGCGCACTCGAGCTGGTTTCTCCAAAATTTGGATTTTTTGTCACTTAAGATATTGCTATCGGGATGTTAAGAGCATTCCATGGAATATAACAAAAAGTGTATCTCGAGCCGGTTTCTCAAACGTACCTACCCAACCTTTAATTAAATAGAATATTTGTATAGTTTATAGTTGAACTTTCTACAAAAAAAACTTTACAAAGTGTCTCATTGAACTCTGGGAAACTGGAACAGACCTTTGTCTTATGATTTTTGAAAACATCAAACAATTATTTTATCCATCTATCAAACAATTGAGCAGATTAAGTGATAAAGAAAATACTCTTTAGTTGCAGCACTAGTTTGATTAATAGTTTCTTCTGGAAAAAACATTGAGCGCTGAAAGTAACTAAAACATATCTCGCAAACCTGAACATAAAACAAAGCTTTCACCCAGGAAAATACTACATTGTTAGTAGAAGTCATCTTTTGTTGTATACTGTATGAAGGTTAATTGACAACTCGACTCACAAATGATCCAAATCTTTACATTCAGGAATCGCTGAAAATGGGTTAGGGTTAGGGTCACTAAAAAACCAGCAGTGGATTCTGACGTTGCTCATGATTTTTATTTAGCTAGTCAGTCCATTACACTCCTACCATTATCATAGCAGTTGATCCAATTAAGGTGTCATGGAATAAGAGTCAGAAACACGTCAATCATCATTGGAAGAATGAAACAGTGCCAGCGTGGGTCACTTTATTTTGGGTGTGTTTCAGCAGGTGTTTGAGACATTCTTGATTTTGACTGAGTTTCAGTGAGTTTAGATTGTTGAATAAATGTTGAGGCTAAACAGCAAAGCCTCCAACTAATGTTAGTTTGGATATGTCACCATGTCATTTTTTATCATGCAAGGATATCCCTGAGTACTTTTACTCACAAATATCGTAAATGATTGCAAGAGAAGTAATGCAATGTCTCTAAAACAAGGTTAAAGTGTTCTTTAGGATCAGATAGATGTAAGTCAAGTGGGATATTGTTATGATGATTGTAGTTGTACGTCCTGTGCTTGGACTTTGGTTGTCAGATAATGGATATCAGAGCTGTAAAGTCACGACGTCCCAACCAACAGGTGGTGTTCATGTTGGCCTGTGGTGGCGTCAAAAGGTAACTGGGAATCGATTTACATCCCAATATTGACAAGATTTTTTGACAGATATTGCAATTCGATTTGCAATGTTTGTTTTTAAGCGACCCAACGGAAGTTTATTGTAAAATGCGGCCATATCTCCGGCTAGGAAGGTCGTATCAAAGTGCTCCCGTCTCTAGCACCCCCGCAGCCCGAGCTACGAGTGAAAGAACTAAACCTACATGAAACTTCCGTTGGGTTGCTTTAAAGTCAAGCTTCAGTTTAAGATTCACCCTGTAATAGATGTAAAACATGTGATGTAGNATTACTAACCTGACTCAGATGGTTTGATTCACCAAACCATCTAGGAAAGCTCCATTGGAAGCCATTTAGAAAAGGGCAGGAACTTTCAAAAATACTTGGCAGATGATTGGATCAATCTGTCTATCACCTTCTATCATGGGCCCCTTCTGATTGGTTAACAATGACTGGTACATGTGGAGCACAGCACTTCTGATTGGTGTGGATGACTGACACACAAGAAGAAAGCAATTGTATTTATTTTTAAATTAAAAAAATCGCAGGCTTTGCGATTTGATAATTGCATCATTTCAAATCTCGATTTAAAATTGATGAATCGTTCAGCCCTACTTTGAATGCATTCACGTTAAAAAAACTCAGTTAACGCTCCATCTGAATATTTACATTCACCCACCTGTCTTAAACTTTATTTTTTAGCACCCGACTCTTTATTCCCAGTTTGCAGACTGTGTTAATGTGTTTGTTCTATTCCAAAATATATCACATTCATTCAAAACATACTTTTACAACCTTGCCACATTAGTGTGATTCACAGTTCAGATTTGGCTACTGCTACATCACTGAGTACTCACACACACACTTCACAAGGACTTCCTGATAACAGTATTTAAACAATGTGGCTGCCAGCCCTCACACTCATTGTATCCTCCTCCTCCTCACTGCACAGGAGCCGTCTGCAGAGCGGGACCTGGACGGGTTAGGGGAGCAGGCGACAGACGGAAACACCAGACTGACGGACATCAGCGGGGGCACAGAGGGCCGCAGCATGGCGTCCATACCGGAGTACTACGCCGGCAAGAACGTGCTGATCACAGGAGCCACAGGCTTCATGGGAAAAGTGCTGGTGGAGAAGCTGCTGAGGGCGTGCCCTGAGGTCAGAGCCCTGTACCTGCTGGTCAGACCCAAGGCCGGACAGTCCATGGAGCAGAGGGTCAGCGACATGATGACCTGCAAGGTAAGAGCTCTGTGTGCACTGTGAAGAGTTGATATGTTTATATATGGAGGATTCCACTCTTACCAAACAGATCTCCAGCAATATGTTGAACCTTCACAGACAACACATTTAAACCTTACATGAATGCCACCATTGAATATATCAGTACGTAAGAGAAGTAAACTACGACTCTTAATTGTGATCAAAGCTCTTGGGAATTGTGGAGATCCAAAAAATAACAAATAATAGAAATGCATGGTTTCAAGATAAATAAAGAGATTAATAATTCAAACCTGTGGATAAACTTATAGTATTGCTATATTATTTAGGAGAGTGACTTAAAGGTCCCATGTCATGCTTTTCCGGTTATTACCCGTCCCCTTGTGTGTTATGAAGGTTTTTATGCATGTAAACGGTCTGCAGAGTCAAAACCCTCAAAGTACACCCTGTAGCGAGTAAAACTCTAACACAGAAAATACCTCCCCAAAACGCCTCGTTGGAGATACGTCACTGTCCATTGATTCTTCCGGGTACCGCATGATGTCATGCGTTACCCAGAACCAAATGGACCAATCCGTGGAGCCGTTACGTTTAGTCCGCGGAGTCGTTACGTTAAGCCCCCGTTGATTGGTCCAAATTGACCAATCCACGGACTTCCTCACACACACACTCAGTGCAGGCAGCTCTGCTGATCTCTCCTCCCTGGCTGCAGGCTGATAACAGACAGTTGGGATCGCGGCGAAATTCTCTCTGCAGACCCATTCTCACAGCGTTTATCAACCTTTTTCTTAATCAATATCAAGCCACACTTATTGTTTTTACTTCGGCTGTGACTTTGTGTGTGCTCAGGGTGAGTTTGGCTGTGTTTCGCTGTCGCTAAACAAGGAGATGCTGTATGAGAAACCAATGTGAGTTTGGAAAATTGCACAATATAAATCTATTCTAGTAGAACTCAACAATGGAATTATGATCAGTGGAAATGGCCATGACATGGGTGAGATCTTTAAAACACATGATTTCACAAAAAAAGGAAAAAGTGGAAAAACTTGATGATAAAATGATGAGGGTTAAACTTTTTTTTTTAAATGTTGATGATAAATGAAATGAAGAAACTTAAAGGATTATCCTGTAAAAACGTTTTTATAACCTGTTATTCGCAAGGAAATAGATCAAAATGTATGGATTACCAGATTAAATGTTCTTACTTGCCTCTCGGGGCTTAAAATCCTCCCCCTACTTTGCAACTCCATTACAAACTGCATTGAACATTGGTAGAGGCATGTAAGACATGTCACTCTGCCTCATGTCTTCACCACTTTTCTGCATGAATCATTTTCAGGGTTAGTAACCATCAAACAGATATGAGATAGTGTTTAATCGCTATGGCAGCATTTGTGAGACCTTCATGCCAGGTGACGCCATGACTGTTTGGATGTTTTGACTAGTGGGCTGTTAATTCAAATCATTATTCAAAACCAGGGATGTTCAAATAGCATTGCATTGTGTGTTTACAGAGAAATAGAAATGTGTCTGTGAAACACAGCAGCAGCAGCTGCTGTTGCCATGGTGAAGCAAACTCAATGAACCCAGAAGAATTTCTCCGAGTTTAAGCAGAGACACAAAAAAGAGAGGAGCTGAGGAAAGGGAGAGTATTGTGAGGGGAGGAAGAGGAGGGAAATAAACAGGTGGCATCAGTTATATCAGGCCAACAGCAAAACATGACTCAACAAAAACACCCAAACTATTTTGGACCTAGTTAGGGCCGGAGCATTGACACCGGTTCTGTTTTGATGTGCTCTGAAGCAGCTGCTGCTCTACTTTGATGCTGTCGGCCTCAAACTGTCAGAACACCTGAGAAGAAAATCACACTTTCTCTCTATTCTCCTTTCTTCTTCTCTTTCTTTTAATAGCATCTATTCTTACCATTTCCATTGAACCTTACATTCTGCTCACTGCTATGGTAGCAGTTTGATAATTTGTCCCTTTCATTAAGCCGAGCACTTGTGTTTATTTGCCTCTTTCTTTTATTTCCCCAATCCTTTCGTCAAGGTGAGCGTAATGCTTCGGCAAACCGGGATCCACAGAATAAATCTCACCGTATAATTAGTTCCCTGTGACACAACAGTGCTGCTGAAGTGCCAGTTAACACCCTGTAATCTCTGCTCGTCAGAGTGGGCGACAGTGAGAGGACTTTTTATACAAACACCTTATTTAATGTGCGTTCCTCCTCTGCTGCTGCTATTAAGGAAGAAAGGAAGCAGTGATAATCAAAAGTGTTTCTTTTAACCAGCGTCTCTATTTGCTAACATGTCATCCACAAGGCAGAAACTTTTGAGGTTCACAAAACTATAACAGAAGAGAGAGAAGATAAACGGTTCGGTTTACAGCTCTGCATCCCATAATATAACATGGTCTTCATTACAAACAGGCTTTACCAACTTAACTGTGAACATGGCTGATGTAAATGCATATTCTACTTATAATACTGTTTAAATGCCACTATACATACTTTAAATAACATCCTTCTTTTGTGTAAAAATACATTTTTTTACGATTTCTTTATGGTATTGGCCACCTTTTTTCATACTTACTACTTTGTCCATTGTGTCTCTCTTTGATATGTGTTTTCACATATCCAAAAACATGCTGTCTTTAATTATGTTTAAATGTTCCTCCCTTTAACAAGAAATGTGGGCTTGATAGATTGTTCAATGCAAGATTTTCAAGGTGATATGTTAAATTGACTTAAATCTGAATGGACTACATACATGTCCAAAGACTGCTCTTAAAACCCAAATAACGTAGACCAAGGGTGTCCAAACTACGGTGGGCTGCAGGCCCGTGGTCCGTTTTTAACTTTAACCTCAGCGAATTCTAAGAGTATAATGGAATTTGGCCCACACATGAAACTTGAGCTTGTCTTATATTGTACTTCTTAAATATGTAAAAATATATTACTCAGTATTCATGGACCTTACATTGGTCAACCAAATTCCTTTTACTCGTCCACTTTACCCACTTCATCTTCACAGAAATCAACGTATAATTGATCTACTGCTAGCGTTTGCAGTATCTCCCCCTCAAAGCATGTTCCATTGGATGCAGCATCACTCTAATGGTGTCCGTTATCAGAACACTGCTTGACTCTGTGCCAAGTTCAGACTCACTCGCGCTCAGCCCGATGCAAATGTGATGTCATTAAGTTTCCATCACCGGGCCTCAAGTACTAATTGGTATGCATGCCAGTCCTCAGGTCAGTATTATTCTATGCAGATTGGGCATAATTCATGAAGGAGAACAGTGGTTTCGACTCTCGAGTAGCCTCTCTCCTCATCCTTCAAGCCAGGCCAGTCATCATGCCACCTGTTGCTAGGTAACGACTATCAGATCTGTCCCATAGTGGGGTTTTTTAAAGGATGCATTCAGGGGATATGCCCTGGAGCAGGAGAGAGAGAAAGTGATAGAAATCTCAATGTCTGTCTGTCTGCTGCTTTACTGTAGCTCCTGATGAGCTCACCTAACAGACATTTCTGTTTTTAACTTTGGGGTTATATTTATTCTGGACTGGCTGGAATGTTGTGCTCCTCTGTGTTTGTTGTTTTCCCTGCACAGCTGGCAGAAGTGCTCCTCTTTTGGGAGCCATGCTGTTTGGACACTGGCAGGCCTAATTGCGCTGCCAGCCTCTGAATGGCATGTCAGTATACCAGCATGCCTCTCACAGGTCTGTCTGCTGCTTTCGGCTGGAAGGAATTGTTACATTTGCCTATAGAGCAGGAACCTGGACATGCAACATTTGCAAAACGACTATATTGTAAATCATTGCTTCAGAGGCCATTCAGTGATGGCTGTGACGGCTGAAAAGGAAATTGATACAAACAATGCTTTTGTGTTTGTGTGCTGACTGCATTATTAGTATGTTGATTATTTTCAGAAATCTAAATGTGTTGCCCAAAAATCATTAGAGGATTAACTAAAAATGTATTCATATATTATTTATATTTTAATGTTTTTACTTTCCCTTGTAGCACATCATATTTTTTAATTGAAGATATAACAGAACAAAATAAAAAACAAATACACATAAAAATGGGATCAAACTATAAATCATAAAAAAGTCAACATTGGGGCAGTTCATTTTCACAGTTCAATGGCAAGACTATTATTTTCTTTGCATAACAAGTCAAATATAACTGTATTTTTACTGCAATTATAGGATTAAGTTGATAATACTTTTACATTTAAGGTTTCAAAAGAGGACTTTTTCTTATTGTGGAGTATTGTTTCTTCCACCATCCCACTGAGAGAGTCTGTGTTACAGTTATAAATAGCTCCATGCCTAACATGCCAGACACATAGAATAGAATTGGAATTGGGAGGGATGAAACCCTCTTTTAATGGTCACACATGCAGAGCACACAGCACACACAGTGAAATGTGGCCTCTGCATTTAACCCATCCTAGTACCAGGAGTCTAGTACTAGGAGCAGTGGGCAGCTATTGTACAGCGCCCGGGAAGCAATGGGAGTGAGGGGGGAAGGGGGGTGTCCAGTGCCTTGCTCAAGGGCACCACGGCAGGGCCCAGGAGGTGAACTGGGACCTCTCCAAGTAGCAGTCCACACTCCATATTTTTTAGGTCTGGTCGGGGACTTGAACCGGTGACCCTACAGCTCCCAGTGCCGGACATCAGAGTCCAGCCAGAGCCACGCCATGATGACAATGCTGATGCGAAATAAATAAGCCACACCAGTTTCTTAATGAGGGGTTGGTACGAGTTAGAAATGAGGGCATCATTGTAATTGCTTTTATTGAAACGATCCCAAATCTGGGCGCTTCATTAGGCGTGCACAAGTCTTTTATCTACCGTTCAGATAATTAAATCTCTTACTCTAAAGAAGCACGTCAACAAATGCCGTCTATCTTGATTGAAGTGCAGATATTCCTCTTTTAGCTGCCTCCTTTTTTCTGCGAGAGGTCAGGCGTGATTCCTGGAGGCCTGCAGCTACTACGTTATTAATAGTTGTGCATATCAGACACACATGGATGCACAGTAACATACAGTACAAGGAGGTATATTTGCAGTAGGGGGGTTCTAGGGCTGAGGGATTCTGAAAACATTACTTATATTACTTACATTACGGTATGAGCAGCGATAGTAGAGTGATTCAGCATTTGTGAAACGTTTTCTAAGAGGATCTGTACCAAAAAAGGATTTTGTATGAAGTCTGTAGGCTGGAACATCTTTGCAGCACCACCATATTTAATAAGGAATAATATTTACACATTACCATATACCAATACCAAATATTGCACAAACTGCATGGAGTTGAAATAGGCTTTATTGCAATTTTGATATATTTATGAACAATTGTGCATCCCTGCTGTGTGCTGTGCTTTCCCATTGCACATTATCTCACTCTGACCGTACATAACTACACTGTCGCATTGATTTCCTTTTATTTGCGTCCAGGAGCCAGGTGATCTTTTGAAGATGTATTGATTCCTGCTGCCTCTAACAGGCTGCCCCACTGTGTGTGTTTCCACTTGTGGAGCGCAATGAATTGTTAATGCTGTCAGTGAAGACACACCAACCCCAAAGAAGAGAGCCAGGCGTTGAAGCACCTCATTTGTAGGGGCCAAACGTTGGCACTACAACTAACGTGTCAGTCTGTAATATCATTGGGCACAAAAATACTTTCTCACATCGGGAAAGAGACGTCTGTAAAGCATCGTATGTGTTTTTAAAATGTTATTTGCTTAAAGCCAAATCCAGAGGTATTTTTTCTCTGCCTGCGCACTTGCGTTTTCCTTAAGCTCCGCCTCCAATCTGCAGCGTTATGGGCGCTCTTGGTTCAGTGAAATGAATGGACAGGCATAATCATTTTGGATTTGGCTTTTGGTGCATTTTACAACTTATAGGTCATAATGATTTAGGGCTGTTCAAGTGTTCATACTGGATATTTACATTTGCACAATTAAATGTATAAATGTAAATACTTACTTACTAAATCATAAATTGGTTTAAATATGTGTCTTTCTCAATGTAACATGTTTTTAAGGGGAAAATACATCATGGACTGACAGGGAGTAGCCGCTAAGAGAATGTGGCTCTCCACCCGGCTTGGCACTATTATGCTACTGTTAGTCGGGTAATTTCACCTTCATGCGCCACTTAGCAACTTTCATATTAATGGACGGGCCCTACCTACCACACTCTATCCAGTTCTAATACATCCATCAGGCACACCTGGCACCACCAAGTCCACAACCTGAAGTAAGAGCAGACCATTTATCAACATGCTCCTCTGCCTCCCATCATGCAATCATTCAGGCTTTATAATCTAAATCCTCAAGTCACTGTTTGGCAGGAAGCAAGCTCTGTAGAAAGAGCCACTTTTAGGGATGAAAACAAGCGAGATGATTGGTCCTGACTCTGAGGAGAGTGCCAGGCTGGCACATTGCGAGGCATTCGCTGTGTTTATGTGCTCCGTCGGCATGCAATGCACCAGGCAGGCAGACTGAGAGGCATCTAATAATCCTGCAACTCCTCCCCAGACACAGGGGCAGCGGGGAACCAATGCTTTTGCGTATAATTAGGCCCCAAATTAAATCCAGTTTATGAAACAAATTAGCACATTTAATGTCGCCGGTGAAGTCATTAAGCGAGAGGACACATGCCTAGTGAAGACTCAGTTCTTTAGGGGACAGATCATTCAGCACAGCTCAGTGCTCTCACAGCATGTGGAGAGTATGCCAGCCGTTCTCTCTCTCCCCTCCTCCATATGACTCCACAGATATCTGTGGCACAAAGCCCTCGGAGACGAAATGTTACTAAAATATATTTAGTCATTAGGCCACTGCATTGAAAATAATGTATTTGCTGTTTGATTTATTGTCTTATCATTGGGGACCTTGAAGTCTTGAGACTTGACTTCTCTCGGATGACTTCAGATTCTTTTTTAAACCACTCAAGCTTGCTTTCTTGGCACTGTAGGCAGATAAGCTGATTCACCATTCAATCCATGCTCCCTTCCATTCCTTGTGGTATTTAATCAGGACACAAAAGCCTGCAGCCCCCACCATAGACTCTCATAAAGTTGCATTTCTGTCATTTTGATCTTGGAGGGCAGTAAGAGTCTCCTTGGCTCAGCATGAGATCACTGTCTGAAAAACTGGAATGTGATGCCACCAGCATACTGAACACCAAGCCCAAAGACCTTCTAACTCTGCTCACATTGATCTTTTGAGTGTTGGAAGTCCTCCACTTTCATTAGTTTGTTGTGATGCTTGATCAGGTCCCTAAGCTCTTAAGAAGCTGTGAGATTCAGGGCTGAGCAGCTGAAGGAAGAGGTATTAGGCCTTGTGTCTATTAAGTGGAGCACTAGAAATATAACACTATTCCTAGACGGTACTTAACTCCAGATAAACCAGAACATTTGGTCCCTCATGCAAATCTAATTATGTGCCTTAGTTTACCTTTTGCTCCTTCTTTCATCAGCATTTCCTCAGCATCCCGGAGCATCACAATGCAGGAATCAGCATTTTAAAGCCCAATTAGTGTGAAATCAATTTTTCCAAAACAGCAGGCAGAGTTTCCATCCTCTCACCGAAGGTTTTAGAACCTATGTTGAAAAGATGTGCAGAGGCGGCTGGTTAAATCTGGTTTTATGCCACTGGGACACAGGTACAGGGATGGATGGAAGAGAATCTGAACACTTTTTCTCCATAATACGCTGACAGCCCCAGGGGTTAGCCATGTCCGTCCTTCTTTACAGCCTCTCAGGAGACTCCTTGCATGTCTTTCTCTCCCTAGACTTGGTGTTTTGTCTTGTAGTATGCAGCCTTTTCATTTCTGCAGAAGAGAAAGACAAAACCTGGCTGGGTTCTGAGATTTAATCTAGGCTTTCTTCACTATACATTGGCTGTTTTTGACTAATTATCCACAGTGCTGGAGGAGATACTGTTATTAACTTTTAGAAAAAGTGTTTTTCCTGCTCACTTCCCATTTGACTCATTGAAACAGTGCATGTCAGGAAATGAAGGTCACCACTGAGGGTGCAGCAGTTAATCGCTTCTGTCTGACACACTTCAGTAGGCTTTCTCTTGCTACAGTAAAGTGTACGTCCTGTTTTTTCTTCGATTAGCAGCATCCGGCTCCTGGGCAGGAAAATGACAAACAGTGACGCAAGCAGCAGCCACTTTTAAGACATGTACAGATGTTACAATGAACAAAAAGAAGGGCATTGACAGTGTTGGTGGTTTTTTAACTCAAGTACCTAAAATATTGTCCCAGAAACTGTTTGTGTGTGCTTGATAACATATGGACCTGAGTTGTTGTTTGTTGGTCAAGATACTGATTTGTTACACTAGTTAGTATGTTGGCCTACAACATCTAAAAAGGGTTGCAGACACAGTTCAAAGTCCTGATACACTTTGAAAATATCAATATTTTTCATTAGTGATTAAACTGCAGATCATTTTCTAGATTATAATTTGGTTAGTAAATGTAAAAACTATGTGTATATATATATATCACAATATAATTTAAACTAAGGTAATGTTGTGAAATGTCTTATTTTTCTTAACCAGCCTTTTAAAAGTTCAAAGATATTTAGTCCAAACTAGGAAATGTTGTCTTTTACATTTTTTGACAGTAATAGTTAGTGTCATAAGGCTGCTGCTGTGACATTCAATCCATCAAGTATTTATACCACACCTCTGCAAGTGTGAATAGCATGGCCATCATTAGCTCTACTGTCCTTTCCTTTGTGACCCCCCTCATTCACCCAGACCCTCTCAAAATTGACTCTAGGTTGACATTTTGCTTACATACACCATGGACAAAAAAACAACGCTTTCCTCAGAACTTTTGTGCCTCTTTTCTTGCTCTTTCTCCCTCCTATAGCCACTTGCTCCAGGGGAAAGGTCTGCGTGAAGGGGGCTGTGAGGAGTGGAGCCCAGTTAAAGGGCAGTTAGTCAGAAGAGAGGCTGTGTGAATGGCATCTCGGGTTGCTGTGCTGAAAGCAAAGAGCCATTAGTGTTGGGTTTCTGTGAAAGTCCACAGAGCGGCTGCTTCAAGCACTCTTGATGGAATATTTATTGAAGAAAAAGTGGCAGTGTCCAGCGCGGAGAAATGACAAATGGCGGCCACATGTACAAGCCACCACTTCATCTCAAACAGAGGAAAGTCGTTCACAGAGTTGACTTTATTTCTGACCTTTATCTGTGCTTGTCCGAGGCCATGACTTTGTTAAACTGACCACAAGATGTACTACTAAATCACTTGTGGTTGCACTGAGAGGGAAAACATCACGACACGTCCCTGCAGAGAGTGGAGGAAATGTGAACTGGTGGACCATTGTTTCCCTGTACAAGGCCGTCTCGGAGGAGGGTGGGATGGTAAATGCGAGCGATGGAAGGCTGGCACTAGAAAAGAGCCTTTTACAAAACAATCCCACAATGCCATTCTGTGCTTGCGTCCATGACAAAGAGTGCTCTATAGCCCACATTGGACAGCCTCATTCACCCCTCTGACCCTGATGCACTTGCTCCCTTCTGAGCTTTTGTATAAGGTGACTTGTATTACACAATTATCTATTTTTGTTGAGTTTACTCAGCTGTTAGACACTCGTGCTACTATTTTAGTCGGGTAGTGTGTCATGGAGCAACAGTGTGCACTTAGTGTTTAATTACACTTAGAACAGTACATTAAGAGACAGCATTGTACAGGTTCCTATTTAGCTAGAAATGAGAATTAGACTTTAATGTTCATCTACATTAGTGTACATTTCATTTCAAACCTATATTTAACCAGATTGGTCCCATTGAGATCATAGATCTCTTTTTCAAGGGAGACCTGCAAAATACATTTGCAAATATACTGTAAGATCAAGGTTTTGCCAGATACTCTTGGTGTTCTCAGGCATTCAAATAATAACTACGTAAGTGGTTTTCAATTAAATAAAGAAAGCACAATAAATTGCCGCTAAGATTTCCTCCTCAGTCAAACCAACTCTTCTCATCTTGGGAAAAGTTATTCTTTTTGCTTCCTCTGGTTTGGGTTTTTTCTCAGAAGCAGTTGCAAACTTCAGGAATGAGTCACACGTGAGGACTTGAATCTTTTCTCTATGAAAGCGCAGCATTTGACAGTGATAGATGCACATCAACCTGGCCAATCCCCAAAATGCATTTCAGTTGTGTTGTAATTGTCACATTGAACTCTTATGTTACATAACAATCAGCGCAATTAAAACTGTTAAGGTTTGTATCAAGACTTCCTCGTCATTCAAACCACAAGGGTTTGTGGATGATGAACCGCTGGCAATATCTGGTTGGTTTGTTTTTGTTGCCAAGCGACACACCCTCAAGAGGAAGTTGAACTGAGGGCCTTGTATGACCTCAACAGATCTGTGAATCATACAGTAACCAGGGAAATGTTTTTGCTGTAAAAGACACAACAATTTGGTATTTTTGAAAAGCTACACTTTGATTATGTTCTCCAATCTTCACAGAGTGTGGGTCTGTTCCTGCAGGCTGTTGGCCTTGAGCAGAGGGAGACTATTATTCTTAGATTACATAATGATAGATGTGCTACATATTGTGCAGAATATATTGCATTCTTCCCCCGCCCCCAGTTGGGAATAGTTCTGGGTTATGACATTACATACTGTATATCAGGACGCCTAATATGGGCTGCGTGGGGTAACAGCGTCACGAAGCAGAAGATTGATGGGGATGCAGAACATGAATATAAACAGCTGTTTGAAGCTGTTTAACTCAACATCTGTCCTCCTCAGAAAGAGGACAGCTGACACACACAGAGCTGCAATCTTATAAAGGGGGGAGCATACACTTTGATGCCAACTCCCTCTCTTATTCACCCTTTTTTTATTCTCATGCCATTTCTTACTATCTGTCGTCATCTCTTACACTGGAAAGGAACTGCACAAAGAAATGCATGACCCAATTTGACATCTAGCTGACTTTCTCTGCTGCCTCTGCTCAGTGTCTCCCTGTATTACACAGTGATAAAAGTCCTGTAGGGATGGGGGTGCAGTGCTTTAGTGTCTGCAGGGTGTCAGACGGTGAGGCTTGTGTGAGACATGAGCTGGTAAATCTAGATGACTTATTCCCCCTCCATGTTGGAATGTCGTCAGCAGTGTAAAAGGTGGAATAATACACGTAAGAGAGGCTTCATATACAGTATAGGGTTAAACAAGGTGATGTAGTGCATGATTTGCTCACACACTTGTGATGAAAGATTATTCTGAATTGAGTATCTTTCAGTTCTGGACTTTCCATCAGATAAAACGAGCCGACTTAACAGGAAAAGTAATCATTCCTTGCAGCCCACATCTCGCATATAAGAGTTTAATTTCCCTCTCCGATTTCACTGAACAGAGGGGCGAGTGTTCAGTCCTTTATTCAAGGGAGTCCTTTTTGTTTGTTTGGTATATTTTTGGTAGAAATGTATAGGGATGGAGGTCAAATAAATGGTGATATTTTTTCTTTGGATGATTTGGCCTCTATAAGCTGGACTGCTTTATGGCACTACTAGATGTACTACATTTCTCGATCTATTAAGTAGTAATGTATCATATCTTGCTATGACTCCAACTAACAATCATTTCCATCCTTACTCAGTCTCACTAGATTAATTATAGTCAATTAAATGTAAAATAATGACCAAATATGTTTAAAAATTGTACAAAATGTAAAAATGAAAGCAGTTGTTTCTGTAAGAACAGTTTTGCTTTTATTTAAAAGAGGATTTGTAATTCCGACTCTTACTTTTCTGTAGTTTGACGGATCATTTTATCGCTACCACCACTAAAACACTGTCAGTGTGGAGGAGCAGAATCCTGAAACACTGTGGATCACTGTTGACTGATGCCTTTGTTTGATGACACATATGTTTATGGTTTTCATAAATCAAAACAGGACAGACACATCGGATCAGAAACAAATCTGGTGGTGAATCTTGACGTGATTTTTATCTGAGGGATTTTATGCAAAGCAACACATTTGCTGTCGACGCGTCAGGCAGCTTTCATAGTTGATGTGCTCTCAGGCTCTTGTGTAATATGGGAATAATAATAAGTGGCATTTCAGTTTGTCACTCTATTTATTTATTTGCCAATGCTGATGTAAGATTTTGATCTCATCCTTTTCTTTCTGTGTTTTCTGTCGGGCAGCTTTTTGACCGAGTGCGTGAGGTCAACCCCGACTTCCACCTGAAGATCATCCCCATCAGCAGCGAGCTGACGCAGCCAGGCCTGGCCATCAGCCCCGAGGACGTGGAGAGGCTCTCCGCCTGCATCAACGTGGTCTTCCACTGCGCCGCCACCATCCGCTTCGACGAGCCGCTCAAGTGAGGACCACACCTCCAGATTTAATGCATCAACACAAATCACCACATTCAGCATCACTCCTTCATACAAACACACAAACATACCCTGTGTCCCATCACGGATTCTACTTCTAATCTCAGGGGTGTCAAACTCATTTAAGTGCAGGGGCACAAATGTGAGCTCAAGTGGTCTGGACCAGTAAATTCATAGCGTAATAACCTATTAATAACGACAAGTCTAAATTGTTCCCTTTGTTTTAGTGCAAAAAGGTACATTCTGAAAAGGTTTTATATATTTAATTATCTATATTTTTACAAAACATTGTGAAAAACCTAAAATGTCCTATAGTGCAATTTCAAAAAATGATGCCTCAATTGATCATTTAGACATGTGCATTGCACCTTAGAGATCACAGTGTATCTGCAAAGCCAGAAACACATTTAGTCACAGGTATCTGGAACTGAACCATATAGTATTTTATTTTATTTATCAAAACATCTTGTCAAGATCGAGAAATATATTTAAAATTCATTTCCACATCTTTCTAGTAATCCTGACCACCTCACCATAAAAACTACAGTAGGAACTATTAAGGAAGAAGGTTAAGTTATCCCCCTGTCTTGTAAATTTATAACATTTAGATAAATATATTATATTATCTTCTTTTTTGAGAGGGCAACACTCTTCAAGAAAAGTGTGATAAACCCAGAATATATTGAATTTAGACGATAAGAATGAGACACGTAGGATGTAGAGACAATTCTGTGATCCTAATAGGTGTGATGGCAGATTATTTTTAGATACAACCCTGTAGTTTGTGAAAAGAACTTCAACTTGTTCATTTTAATCTATATGGGGTGAACCCGGTGATGACTTCCCACCCGGTACATGTAGTGGACGGTGTGTCGTCACTCTGCTGCTGCCTCAGGCTCCTGCGCTGTGATTGGATCCTGGTCAGGACAGTGCATTACTGCATATGTAATGTTGGCCCTAGTTATATCCTTTCCTTCTGTGGATGATGCGATGATGATACAGCTGTTTGGTCCAGTAAGTTTGTGTCATGTAACCAGCGCTGCTCCATCCTACTGCCCTCAGGGTTTCATTCTGTTAAGACCATCTCTGACCAAAACATCTAGTTTAAACAAATTGAAACTACAGTAACAAGTCGTTCATTCAAATGAAGCCAAGCAGCCTGATCCAAAACTCACTTAGAAATGGTCTTGTTCATAATTCATAACGCGTTTGACCAAGTCTGGGAAATATTTTCCATCTATGGTTTTGAAATCAAAATGCATGCATTATCATACATTGGCAAATCAAATCGCAGGTAGATAGCTCATTGTAGGGGATGAATAGCAAGTCAAACATTTCAAATGTCCGTAGCATTTACCTCAGTAAGTAAACTACGGTAGTAAACTACCTCAATATTATAGAATCATTTCTATCCAGCTATTTCCAAATAAGCAGGTAATAAGTGTAATAAAGTATAACTTTCTTTTATACATTTAAGGGAAAGTTATACAAAGTTAAATGAAGAAGACTTTGCCTTTTATTCCGCTCATGAACTTTCAAAAAATCCCAAAAAGTGGAAGGTGGATGTTGGACTCAATACATAATTACTGCCTGTGAAAGATGATGATAATAATAATATATTTGTATCAATGGAGCACTTTTCGAGATGCTTTACATAAAGTCTAAGTATCTCCAATAACTAAAAACACACTTAAAAGTCACCTATTATGCAAAATCCACTTGTTGATGTCTTTTATACATAAACATGTGTCCCCTCAGAAAAAAACATTTGCTCACTTTTTGTCCTGATCCATTTCTATAAAAACCTGTCTGAAAATGAGCTGATAAGATTTTGGCAACTTTATGATGTCATAACGATTTTTTGGCTGCAATAACCATTAGCCAATCACCAACCAAGGTAATATCACCTGGATCTCCTCCAGAGCACCATTGTGTTCTTTATAACCAAATATCTCTCAGAGGGGCGTGGGGAGGGGCTCCTTATTTCCATCTAAAGTAACAGACAGAGAATCAACACTTTGGAAACAGGGCTGAACCAGAGGGGATTATGGGATGAAATGATCTGTTTGGTTTTTGGAGCCAAACACTTCAGAGACACGTTTGTATATATCTGAGACCTATAATATATTGATGAAACACAGTATAATAGGGGACCTTGAAGTCCCAGGGTAGCACAGGACATTAAATATAAAGCTATACTCGCAACCTGTTGTCATCAAAGCTACAATTAAGTTCATCAGGTTTTATAATTGTAACAACTGACAACAACAAAAATAGGAAACACCCACAAACACAAGGTATTCGTGCTCCGTGTGTGTTTGGAGGCAGGACACACATTAGGATGGAGTCAGTGCTCGGTGAGGGTGGAGCTGCTCCACTGCTCCCTCACAGCTTTATAGATCTGCTTCCACTTTCTGTCTCATCTCTTCCTCTTCAGCTTCAATCTTCTCTCTGAGTGGCCTTCACCCTTTTTCTTTTTTTACCCCTTTTTATCTAGCTTTCACTCCCATTTCTCTCTCATCCTTTCCTTCTTAGTCATCTCTCAGAGTCATTACTCATGTGCCAGGTCGGGGCATAAATCAAACTCCTCTGATAAAGGTTGCAGACTCCAGACTTTATCCGTGTTTAAAGGATGATTCCTGTTTGTCAGAACGTGGATGTTATTTTTCTAGCTGTGGCCATCATTTATTTCTGCTTATAATACCGTTGTACTCACCAAGAGTCGGAAACACAACCTACTTTTGAAGAAAGGTCAGACCTAATTATCAAAAGTTAGTCTGAGTCTTACATCATGCCGTCTTCTCTGAAGCCATGTTCGTCACCCAGAAACGTGAGAATGTTAAATGTATGACCCTCTTATGAAAACTAAAGTAAATATAGTTAAATAAACCTCTTATTTAGCCAGATTTATTGGGAAAAATAGGAATTATTGCCGAGAAGTACTTATGTAAATATGATACTATAATATATCATTGTAGGCCATAACGTCCCTAAGCTTTCATGCTTTGGAGAATATAATCATTCAAATAGGTATTAAGTGGTATTTCAAAAAGCAGATTTATCTTGGTGACAGGAACCATGACTAATCCACTTTTTTAAGATTGACATTTTGATTATGTTGTATTGGCCTGAAGAGGAAAACCCCTCCTGTTTATTTCAAGAATATTTCAAAGATGGGACATTTCTGAATAAAACCAAGGCTTGTAAAGTAGCAGCACATACTTTTTTGTAAAATATTTCCTAGCTTTTATTTTACAACCTGTTGCAGTTATGTTCCCAGATCTCAGTATTTGATCGGAGCACTATATGGAATGATGGCAAAAACTACAAAAATAAGTGCAAATATGTATCAATTCATATTTATACTTTTGAAGCGATGAGGTAGTGAATCAGACACAGGAAGCGTCACAGCGGTGCATTCATCACTTCCTGTCTGTGTAACATCCATCATCAAGTCCCAGAAGGTGGTGGGAGGAGGACACGCCCACACGCACAGAGCTGCTCTAATAACCGACACCACCCTCCATATGAATGTCAACACTTCCCTTTTTTATTTATCTGTACTGTCGCTGACGAGATGACACCACCTCACCACTTCTGATTCATGCTGGTGGACTCTCCGCCCCCCCGCCACACTCTCTCCATACTCACTCTTCCTGTCGCACCACCCACACAGCCAGAGGAGCACTCTATCTCACAGCATCTATTTCAACTGACCCTCGGTTTTCTTATTGTCGCCTTGGGGGAGAATTTAGTCTGAACGCTGATGTGCTTTCTGTTACTGGATCTGTTGCTGCGTGTTGCCATCAGAGTGTTAAACATGCAAGAGTCTGGATAAAGTCAGAAGCAGAAACTCTTTTTTTAGGAAATAATTGTGCTCCTTTAATCAGAATTGTTGTCAGGATAATAGCTGGCTAAATGTGCTTCTTCTTTTCCACTAAACTATTTATTTAACTGTTGCATAAACAATTATCAGTAGATCAACAGATAGTAGATTACTGTATAGTTAATAGATGTGTACAGTATATACTAGATAGCTATACATGTTCATGGCATTAACTTTTGTAACCCGGTCTTAGTCTTTAGTGTCTACATTTTCTGAGATTAATTTTTATTTTTGATATGCTTCTGTTTTGTATATGTTCTCTGTTTTTAGTTTTGTGACTCATGTGACTTGTCTGCTTTTCTACTTCACCAAAGACAGTACTCTCTCTTTCTACTTTATATAAATCAACAACAAATCTTATAATGGATGAATCATCTTTTGTGTTAATCACAATTTTCAGAAATGTCTGAACCTGGTGATTATTCGTTAAGAGAAAATGAACTACAGGTTATTCCCTCACATAATTAAGCCATGTTCTCTATCTACCTCCCACACGTCTATGCTATGTCTTTATTTCGGCTCCCTCTGTATTCTTCACAATGTG
This sequence comes from Notothenia coriiceps, assembly GCF_000735185.1. Lineage (NCBI taxonomy): Eukaryota > Metazoa > Chordata > Actinopteri > Perciformes > Nototheniidae > Notothenia > Notothenia coriiceps. The sequence goes on along the minus strand of NW_011370908.1, from coordinate 60,695 downwards.
TAATGCCGTCGTCATTTATTCATGCAGTTTATAGGGAAATTAGTAACGCTTGGTTTGACAGCGTGGATCGCCCCCACTGATGCGGCAGAATTGATTGGTCAGTTATATCCATAGCTCAAAATCGACTTTAAACATTGTACTTTAAAAGCAGAAGAGGAACAGACTTCTATTCTGATGTAGAAATTAGATTTATGAAAGTTAATTACTGCTGTACTTTACATCAAGTGTTTGTTTAAGTGCTCACGGCTAAATGAGAGCCAAATGTGCTGGAAACTGTGTTCAGTCAAAATAATGATGATACCAACACAATAATACGGAGAGCAGATGTTTCCCTCATCTTGTTTTTGTACTCGTCTTCCTCCCTCTCGGCTTCTGATCATGTTCAGTGAATTCCTAAAAGTCTGCAAATTCTCTTTTGAATGGAAAACACTCAGTAGTCAGCAAACACAAATGTGTTTGCATGCAAACGCTCAAACAGAGATATTAGCAGTCGGGCAAATACACACACACCTTTTATCTCATTTTCCTGACACACATAAGCACACACAAACCTTTCACTCCCCCTCACACACTGATTTGCACCCCCCCCTCCCACACAGACACACACTATTTGACGATGTGTATCTCTCCCGCAGACACGCCCTGCAGCTGAATGTGATCGCCACCCAGCAGCTCCTCAGCCTGGCCAAGCAGATGCAGCACCTCGAGGCCTTCGTTCACATCTCCACGGCCTATGCAAACTGCAACCGCAAGCACATCGACGAGGTCATCTACCCGCCACCCGTCGAGCCCAAGAAACTCATCGACTCTCTCGAGTGAGTAGAGGAAGGGCTGGTGCCCAGAGGACGTGGAATCAATTCTATTTCAGTTTCATTCATACTCTATATGGGATATGATGATATGAACTCCCCCAATTACTTATACGTGTTTTATTATTTAAAATTCAGGTTTACTTCAGTATTTTCCTGATTTCCTTATTATGTCAGGACATTTCTGAATAAATGAAATTGCTAAGCATGACCAAAGAAGATCAGAACTATGATTCTAGACATTTCATTACTCAATTCCACTCAGGTTTCCATCAGTATCAAGTTTGATATCCAGTCTAAGCCTTGTGAACTTAATGGAAATGACTTTATATTATAGTGAGCATAGGCCTAAATTCACTTGGAATAATGAAGCAAAAATTATTCTGTCAAAGAAAAAAGAAAACACTGACTTAGATAAGGGTTCACCAGAAAAAAAGGTCTTGCTCTCAGGGCTTCCATACATCTGTTTTAAACGTTAGTATCAAGAGAGCTACTGTATCAATTACTTGATTGATTGATTCATAAAACCATGCTCATTTGGATGTTCCCACACACGCCTTATGCTGTAAATAATAATAATAATAATGTAAAACTGGTGGAACAAGCTCCACATTGACTATCAGGATGGCAGAAAGTCTACACATCTTCCGACAAAGACCAAAAACCACCTGTTTCGACTGCACCTTGAAAAAGAAAACCTTTTCCCGAGCATAACACTTAGATGGGTTTGTCCTAAGTGAAGCCAATGCAGGAGCACTTACAATGGTGTGGCTTATGAAAGCTAATGTACCTGCAGGGTTCCTGTTGTTTTGAGTTTGTTCCTATATGGTTAAATGCCATTATCCTAAGTCACTTTGGATGACAGCTAAATGTAATGTGATGCAGATATCAGTCAATGATCAACATAGAATACAATAATACCACAGTGTGGCACAGTGTAGAGGAACGTTCCTCTGACTCTTCTGTGTGTCTTTAGGTGGATGGATGACAGCATCGTGCGGGACATCACGCCGCGGCTCATCGGGGACCGGCCCAACACGTACACCTACACCAAAGCCCTGGCGGAGTGTGTGGTGCAGCAGGAGCAGGACAAGCTCAACATCGCCATCATCAGACCCTCCATAGTGGGGGCCAGCTGGCAGGAGCCTGTCCCTGTGAGTATTTCCTCTAAACGGTCTGATAAAAGTTTGAGTGACTGGTTCCTTGATCCCATGCTCCTCCTGTGACAGTAAACGAATGGAAATCAGATATTGATCTACGTTATTCTGCACAGATCAATGCTGCTCCCCTGGGGGGTTTATCTTAAATGGCCAAGGATTAAAGCAAATTGGTTAATATCTGGCTGAGGAGCAGCAGGATTCAACCTCACCGGCTTCAGTCTGCTCAAACAGCTGCTGCGTGGGGGGGGGGGTGAGGGGGGCTGAAATGGGAGAACGGCTGACACTGAATGTCACATTGAGGGTGGGAAGTTTAGAAGTACAGAAAAGTTCATGCAAAGGCCAGAGGACTTAGAAAGTTAAACGTCGCAGCATCATTTTAAGCTGCTTTCTGTCAAGCTGCCGGTAATGCAGGCGTCACAACATCTCTGACATTTGCATTTACAAAACTGATGTTCTTAACACCTTTCTATGTCTGCACAAGGTAAATAAAAAGGCAATCTGCTATTTCACCTGTCACCTTTACATTCAGCTGGGACATTTTGGTGGTTTTCAGTTAAGAGTGTTTTGTGTTAAACACCCAAGGTTACTTTTTTATGTCTCTAAAATATTATGTTAATTCACATACTATAACTAAATACTTTGGGTATAAACAACAAGAATATAGTAAGAGTATATTAAGTTCAATTTTGAATCGAAATGCCTCTTTCAAGACAACATATGTGATGTATATGAAACTTTCTACAAAAGAAATGAAGAATTTGTATTTCTTTGCTGGTGCTTGAGTGCAGAGGTTTAACAGCTGTGAGGAGGGGGGAGAAAAAACAGGGAAAGATGCTACAATAAACCTCACAAATAATGATTGTACACCGTGAAATAATCAAATGTACTCTGAGGGATTTCTAGATCATGCTGCAAAAATGAAAAATCCAGAAATAAGACGTGAAAGCCCTTGTTGGCACAAGTGAAATGTGTGTGTGCCTGCACTGGCACGGCAGTTCCTGGCTTAGCCTTCAGTTGTAAGCCCGGCCTGGCAGCGCCTCTTCAAAGAACCTCACTCACGCTCTGCCATGCAATCGCCTTGACAGCTCCTTCATTATAAGCCAATCATATGAGCGCGCCCCCACACGGGTA